>NW_015090849.1:1304563-1362341 GCF_001431845.1 Calidris pugnax
GGGCTGGGAATAGGCGCTGCCCTCCATCTTCTTTGTCCCGCCCCGCCCTTCCCGGTGCTACCGGTGCAGAACGGTAGAAAATTGGGGGGAAAAAAATAAAAAGAAATTTAAAAATACATAAATAAATAAATAATGAGGTTTTGAGGCACTGCCGGCCCTTTGGCGCGGCTGCCTTCTCGTCCAGAAAATACAGTCGTGCCCCCCACCCATCCCGCAGTCACTGACCTGAAGCATCAGTGCCCGGGGGGCTGGGGGCCCAGCAGACACGGGGGGGGGTCCCGGGGGGGTCCCTCCCTCCCTCCCCAGCACTGGCCATTTCTCACCGCTCCTCTGCTCCAAACTCCATCTCCAGTTCAGTCCCTCTCGGCATCTTAAATTTCCTCAGCCCCCGAACTCCGTAAGCTGGTACTTCAAGGGAAGAAATGTGTTAAATGCTCATTATTTCCCCGTTAATTGCCATGCGCTCGGCCCAGCGCGATGAAGGGACATGGGATCCACGGCCAGGGTGTGGGACACCCCTTCAAAAGACACCTCTTTCCACCAGTTGCTCTGGGGGAAGGCACAGGACACCTTTTGGAGAACTCACAAATAGCACAAAATTCTGTGATTCTGTGAAACCCGCTTCTGCTTGAAGGTTATAACGGACAATTAATGACCGACAAAGACTTACCTTCTTCCTTCAATCATGGGTGAACTTCACGTCACGCCAAGCTTCTCCTGTCACAAAATGCAGCCACCTTTACACACCCAAAATAGTTCCATTAAACACACCGTGCACAGCCCGTGAGAGATGAAAACCTTCAATATATCACTGCAATAAATCATTCTAAAGGCAACATCTGTTCCAACGGATGACTCTCAGGACCTTTTATGTACATTAGTTCACAGGAAGCTATAAGGAAATGAGTAAAAGAGCTCTTCCTGGGCACAGGTAGGGCATCAGGCAACAGTTAAGTAGCTAATATGCCAATCAGTTAATACCCAATTAGTAAAAACTGAAAAAGTGGCTCATTACGACAGCAGCAAAATGATTAATTTGTCAGCCTGTAGGGTTTTATTTTGATTTAATGATGGGAATAGACAATACTAAATGAGTTATCCTGCCCCTCTCTGATCTGTGCTGGGAGAAGTTTGGAAACCTCAGCATATTTTTGCTCAGAACATGGAAGAAAGCATCTACAGCAGATTTTCTAAAATTAGACAGCGCAACTGTTCCCTTTTTTCCTCTTTAGTGCTAGCTTTCTTCCTCAACTTTAGATCTGAATGGTTTCTTGCCTTTGCTTGCCAGGAAAAAGTATGCCTTTGGCTATTAGAGAGGAAGCAAAGGCTGGCTAAGGATTTGAGAGACCTCATCAAGGTCCAAGCTGATGTGAGACATCCCAAGTCCAGATGCCATTTCAAGATCTTGCCCCAGAAGCAGCAACGTGATTACGGAGGAGCGACCACAAACATGGGTGCAGGAAACATGGGTGCACATCTCCAGCACCGACTCACCTCCCTGACCTTGGGCATTTCTTCATGTTACACTAAACTTGGGCACAAACTTGAACAGAAGAAGTTCCATCTCAACATGAGGAGGAACTTCTTGACTTTGAGGGTGGCAGAGCCCTGGAAGAGGCTGCCCAGGGAGGTGGTGGGGTCTCCTTCTCTGGAGACATTCAAACCCCCCCTGGACACATTCCTGTGGGACCTGCTCTGGGTGGCCCTGCTCTGGCAGGGGGTGGGACTGGGTGATCTCCAGAGGTCCCTTCCAACCCCAGATCATCCTGTGATTCTGTGTGAAAAGCTGTGGAACAGCCACTCTGGCAGAAGAAACGGAAGCACCTTTAAGGGGGTGATGTCATCAGTCCACTAATATTTCCAAAGCTGTTCTCATCTGCTCAAAGATCACTATTTAAAATACTTATTTTTTAAAACTATGCTCCTTACTGTATGTGGGCCTAATTCTAGGAGTTCTTGAACTCTGAATACATCCCGGAACTTGAATCCAGTAGGGACAAGGTTCAGAAAGTAATAATTGATCTTCAGGTGAGACTTAGCTTTTCCTTCCCATCACCATGTTGCAAGAACCTAAGTAGTACAGAATAAAATAAATGAAAAGATTAAAAGGCTGAAAAACACGGGACTTCAATATTCAACATCTACACAGCGCCAAACTTTAAAAACTTCCCTATGATTTAGGGTGCACCCAAAGGACTCTCAGCTCCCAGGTGCACCTTCTAGCTCCGTTACACCAGTTGCCAACATGGCCCAATTTTCTTTCCTTTCAGCAATGAGCTGAAAAGGTTGTAAGAATATATAATTTTAAAATGATTAATGTCATTGCAAAGTGGCTTATTTATTTAATGGATATTATCTGTTGTATAAACACCCATGGGGAGGGACTCTTTATCAGGGAGTGGAGCGATAGGGCGAGGGGTAATGGCTTCAAACTGGAAGAGGGGAGATTTAGATGAGATATTGGGAAGAAATTTTTCACTCTGAGGGTGGTGAGAGCCTGGCCCAGGTTGCCCCGAGAAGCTGTGGCTGCCCCATCCCTGGAGGGGTTCAAGGCCAGGTTGGAGGGGGCTTGGAGCAACCTGGGCTGGTGGGAGGTGTCCCTGCCCAGGGCAGGGGGGTTGGAATGAGATTTTAAGGTCCCTTCCAGCCCAAACCATTCTATGATGGGAGGTGATGGGGAGGGAAAGAGAAGAGCTGTAGCTGAAGGACAATGTTGGGATGAGAACAAGTGGGGAACCGAGTCAGAAAATACAAATGTACATATCCATTTTTTTTTTTTTTTTAAATACAAAAGCTGATTCATTCCCCTGGTAAAACTACAGTTTATGTATAAATTCTCCCTGTAATTAAATGAAGAAAGATAACTATTTGGGAAATGTCAGGGGCAGGAATCAAGGTTAAAAGAAGAGAGTGGAACCTGCTTCTTAAATGCCTGCAGGTTTGTACCCGTCCCACTGTCGCACAGCGGCCAAGGGATTGCGGGAAGTGATGGGGTTTCTGGTTAATGGTGATGAACTTGGCCTTCCACAGCTCTGTTAATGCACGCAGCAGGATGGGCAGGCTGAAATGAGAAGATGCTCTACTTGGGAAATGTCAGGGGCAGGAATCAAGGTTAAAAGAAAAGAGTAGAACCTGCTTCTTAAATGCCTGCAGGTTTGTACCCGTCCCACTGTCGCACAGCGGCCAAGGGATTGCGGGAAGTGATGGGGTTTCTGGTTAATGGTGATGAACTTGGCCTTCCACAGCTCTGTTAATGCACGCAGCAGGATGGGCAGGCTGAAATGAGAAGATGCTGCAGAGAAGGAGCACTGCCAAATCTTCCTTGGCAATCAGTAAGGAAGGGAAGTGATGAAGGATGGTTGGCCAGCCCACCCCAGCTCCCCCCCTGCAGCCACCGCAACAGGACCTGCACGGTTCCTGCAGCCAAGTCCCATCAGCGGTAGTGAACAGTGAGAGCACATAAATCTCTTCAATTATGCTACATCAGCACTTCTGAGGGGGCTGAAATTGTGCCCCAGATGGCAGGACAGGGGAGGAAACGCACAAAACTGAGCATTGTGCCCATATTTGCACCACCAGCCTCTACTCCAGCCTGTGATCTGAACTGGGTGAGTGTCTTTGGCCTGTCCTTAGCTGGGGGTTTGGTGGCCAGTGGACACCCACAATCACTGCCAGCCATTTCTGCTCAGGTGTCACCTGGCGAAGGACATCCCTTCACAGCAGAAACACATTCCATGTTAAAGGAACTTCTATGTCTAAATTTGTCTTCTGGAAAGGGCCTAGAGGGAAAATGGCACAAGAATACGAGAATCTCTGCGCAGCGATAATTCTATGCTAAAATAAATCATCACAGGCATCAGTGGAAATCAATTTACATCAGCTCTGAGTCTTCACTTCACAGATTCTGTGGGCTACCGTGATGCACTTAGCAAGGAATTTTATTCCCACTGTGGAGTTACTGGAAGGTTGGGGAAAAAAAAAAACCCAACTATTACAAGAGTCTCTCTCTCTCTGTGGAATTTTAGTGTAATTGCAACAAAGCCCACAGAATTTCTGCAACACCCGACTGCTTTTACTCCAACTGAATTCTTAAAGGTTTATCCACACAGATATTTTGCTATGAAATCCTAAAGCCTGAAAATGGAAATATACATTACATATACATTTTAAAGTGTAACGAAAAGAGGGATCAGAGATGGAGTTAAAGCATTCCTGGAAATATCTGAAATTGTAGTGCTACAGCATCAGCAAGCTCTCCATTTCCCTTTAGGCTCGTCAGATGCCAATAATCCCCACTCCCTACTGGGGAATCACCCCCTGCCAAAGTCAACAAGGCTCTTATTGTGATCAGAGGCAGCCGGACTGGGCCAAAAGAGCTTTTATGAGTTCAATGATCTGACCCTAATTTTCTGTCATGATTCTGTCCATTCCAACTGCTGCCTCAGCTCCAAATCTCAATGAAATGGAGTTTCCCATGGATTCAGCAACCCCCTGCATCTTAGGAAGTGTTGGGAGGATTAAATACAGGCTGATACACGGCAGGAGGAGAACATCTGCCCTTCCCAAAAGGTGATGAAGGAACTGTCCATTATTAATCACTACAAATTAAATTACAGAGGGGAATTATACTTGCCAATGGGCATCTTTCGTTTGTTTTATTACCTTACAGGAGAAAATTAAAATTAAGCGTCATGATATGGAAATGACCATAGAGGTCAAATGGGCTACTATGAGGAAATAAAAATCATACAACTCAGAGAAACAGCCTAATCTTTTTTGAATCCAGGCTCTCTCAGATTCTGAGGGGGAGACTCTCTTTCTAGCCGCACAAACAGGTCGATAAAAATGTACATTTGATCTGCAAATTAAAATTAACCTCCCAATTGATTTTGTTTCATTTTAAACCCCAGGAAACCTTGAGAAGGTTCAGAAATAACTTTCTAAGATGACTGTTACTGATATAGTGTGTTTCTTAGAGGAAATGTCCTGAGCATTTCAAGTGCACTACAGTCTTATTATCCTTAAACAAGCCCGAGCTGCTGCTCCACAGTTCATTTACTCTCACGTCATGTTGTCGGGAAAGAGACAGCCCTCTTCAGGGTTCTACACAGGGATGGTTAGTACAATACACAGCAAAAATGTGCTCTCCTCTCCAACACAGCCTACACCCACTTAAATATAGCATTTCTGGAATAAAGGCATAGGACATTGGGGCGTGCTTGTCATTGCTCCTCCCTTTCATCCACTGGAGAGAGTTTAGCATCTCCAGGTAGGCTCTAAGAAATGGCTATTTTCACAGTGATTTGCACTACTTCTTAGCGTTATAACCACTTCTCCTTCCCCAAAACCCACAGGGCAAAGCATCAGGCTCTCAGCAATCGCTGTCATTGCTTGTGGCAGCCAGTTTCTTAGCATTATAATCACTTCTCCTTCCCCAAAAACCCACAGGGCAAAGCATCAGGCTCTTAGCAATCGCTGTCATTGCTTGTGGCAGCCAGCTTTGCCTGCCTCTGATGTACAGGACAATCATTACTCCAGATGATGAGAAAATTAATTTCTGACCTCTATTCTCCCACCCGGAGATTCATCCCAGGTCTCTGGGAGGTGACCAAAACCAGGACATCTCTATGGTCCCTTCCAACTCTAAAAAATTCAGTGAAATTCAGTGAAATCTTAGAGCGAAAAGGTTTGGTTTAGGTAGATTTCCTACAGATGCTTCCAGATGTTGTCCCTTTTTAGGGTAAGAGAGTTCATGCAGAACACACACACACACCAACTTCACGTGAGCTTTGCTGCTGACACCATTTCCCAACTTCATAACACCACCACAGAAGACAGACTCAGATTTAATGTGCCACAAGACAGACGAGCGATACGGGGATTCAGACATGCTCCTGCAGATAAAAAAATGTCAGGCAGACCTAAAGGACTGCTCAGCACCTGCTAAAAACAGATGGCTCGTGTCAAACGATGGCCATAGCACTGGCCTGAGGGTGGGAGGCAAAGCTGCTGGTCTTACCGTGCCAGGCACTGTATCTTCTCCCTGAGATAAAGCCCACATCCCAAAGATGCTGCTGAAGGACCAGCAAATTACCCCAGCTCCAAACTGGGTGGGGAGATCTGGCCCCAGGTGTTTCCAGTTTCCCCTCCAATCTTTAGCCCAAATCTCAAAGCCCCTGGCTCATTTCTGCATAAGAGAGGGTGGTAGATTCCTGACATAACACTATCAGACCCCTGACCCATCACATGTATGGCACGTTCCAGCTACACAAACTGATGGCGTGGAGAGGGATCTAGGAAGTTAAGAGGAATTTGGCACTTGTGCTCATCATTATTTGTTTCTCTCTGATTTCTTTTTTCCAGTAGCCAGACAAACTATTATGATCCGTTGGAAGAACGTGCAAGTCATCCTCCTGCATGATTATTTTGCAAGCAATGATTGTGGAAACAAGGCTAGAAAAATTACAGGCATCGTAACAAATTAAACTCAGAACTGCCTTTCCAGCTGTCTGGAATGGCTTCTTTGTTTTACCCAACAGTTTCACTAATGGTCCAGAGTCTATGATTATTTCAGCTCCCAACAATGTCCTGTTATTCATTAATTCTCTCCAGGAATGAACAAGCATGATCCTGAGAGCTTTGAGGTTTCAACAGAAAAGTCCAGTCATGTCAAAAGCTTCACAAAACTGTGTTTTGGAAGCGATTCCTCTCCTGTCAATCCTAAAATAAAAATATTTTCCCAATCTCTGTTTATTCATTGTTGTTACTTATCTGATTACAATATGGGAGAGCTTTGTTGTTTTAGACCAGTAGCTTACACCCAGTGCTCTGCACTTCCCAAAGGTCCATGAACTGGCTCTAAGGGACACAAAAAAGGTCCATAAAGGTGACTTTCAGGAGAAACCACCTGAATCACTGGAGTAACAACAAGATGGCAACAGCAACTTCAGAGAAGATCTGGGATCCCCTGGACTGTATTTGTGTTGAAGTGTCCTAGCACCTACTCAGGCTCTCTATGCAAACTAGATCAAAGCAAACCCCAGGCTTGCAGATCCCTCTTGCAATCACACCTTGCTTTTCACTATAGATGTGGCCCAGGGAAGTGGTGGAGTCACCACCCCTGGAGGTATTTAAAAGGTGTGTAGATGTGGTGCTGAGGGACATGGCTGAGCGATAACTTGGCAGTGCTGGGTTAATGGTTGGACTCGATGATCTTTAAGATCTCTTCCAACCAAAACAATTCTATGTTCCCTAAAAGACCATCTTTGCCCCAGAGAATCTCAACAGATGAGCAAGACAGAAGGAATACCAATTACACACAGGGGAAATCTGGGAAATACACACGGAGGAAGGACCCAGTTCAAGCAAGCAATGGCCAAGGGTTTTCAAAACAAAGCAGTGCCATAACTTCCACAGGTCCCTGCCCTGGTGCTCTCTAACACCTAATAGGAACACCACCATAGGAAACGGGCTTGTAGGTCCACAGCAATCCCTGGAAGCCAGACCAAGCATTTCTTGTCTCATTCAAGAAATCCTGAGCTTGAGCATGACATTCTTGTCAGACCGCAGCTTTGAGGTTGGGGCCTCGAAGTGCTAAGCAGTGCCCAGACCTTGAACAAGCAGCTGCAGGACCAGGCATTGACCATCTAAACAGGGAAGATGACAACGTTTAAGGTGGGAAAAAGCAGCACAGTTAATGCCATGGCCTGGCAGCTGGCAAGTCGCAGAACTTGCCTCAGATCTGCTGAGCTGCAGACCTGTTGAATAGGTCAGGCTGCCTCCAGAGGCCTCGCTGTAAAGAGCTGCTTAAACTAAGACAGAGAGTCTTCCTGGGGCCTCTGGAGATGATCCTAACCCTGAATTATGAGGCAGTAGCATGGCCCAGAGGCAATAAAGTGAAGCCGTGATAGATGCCTATAGAATACCCTAGACAGGACAGACACAAAGAGATTTGATTACCCTTATCTTTGCCTGCAGAACAATATATCGCAATTTAATGTAGAATAATTACATTCCTTTTTTTATCCTCTGGGTGCTTAAGACCTCAGAAAAATAAAAAAAATAGCTTGTACATCTTGCTTTGTTAATTATTTCAGTGGAGATTAATACAAGATCTTTCTACACAGTGACAGAAAGGATGACTGGGTTTTAAACCCACTTTGGATCCAGTCACTAGTTCAAATACTTCCATGTACAACCATTGCCTCCAGTTGATGGGCTCCCATCCCCATCAGCTCACCACATGGTCCTTTGGTTGCTGAAACAGATCATGGACCATCCTGTAGGTTGATTGTCACAGGAATTGGTAAAAATCGTAACTATTGTCAGCCTCAAGCTAAAGAAAAAGCAGTAAGCTTTCTAGCCTATTGTGAAATAATTTATGCACATTATAAATTCAAGGTCCTACAAATTAGCATATTTTTCCTTTCCACCATAATTTAGATTCCTACCACGTGGAAATAGTGTACAGTCTACCCAGGGAGAACCTATTTCAGACGTGTTATTAAATGTTTTCAAACCTCTGTCTCAAGCAACAGGCCAAATTCAGTTGCAAAACTTCAGAAACCTTTTAACTCCTACCTCAAATTATTTCAAAGTGCTGTCTCCTCTAATGCCACTTCCCGCAACGTTATTTTTCTTTACCTTTTTTCAATAACGTTGAGCTTTGATCATCATCATAAACACATTTCTATTAACTACACCGAAGTAAAGCCAGTTTTACCTGCTGAGGATCTAACCATCGATTCAAGCTATAGATGCAGTCAGCTGGAAATGCATCAAAGCTAAAAGCAATAAAGTGCCAATCCATAGCAAGACATTTATAATAAAAGACTGCACTTACCCCAATGCTCACAACCCCTCCCAACACAATCCATTGGCATCAGCGTTATGTACAGCTAATGAGAAATAACTCACATGTTTCACATTGTCCCATTATTTCATACCCTCAAGTTAACAGTAATTCAACAATCTTTAAAAACAGAACCAAAACACACACTCTAAAAAAAAATGCAATTAATATTTTGTGCGGAGTTCTGATTTTGCACCATATTGTACCTAGTTTTTTATTATACTAGTACCCTTCAATCATGAGACAATTCATCTTTTCAAATTAATATAAAACCTGTTTATGCTTATGTCCTGCAGGACTTCACCACAACAAATTATTGGAAATTAGTTCTGAAACTGTCCCAAATTACAAAACCTTTGACTCACAAAGCTGAAAAGGTGTATACCCTTTACTCCCGAGATGCACTTTGGTTAGTCCAACATGACTAATTAATCATGGAAACTTAACTCAATTAGTAGGCACTTGAACATGGTCAAATGAAACCATAGGCATCTGTAGTGGCAAACTTTTGTTTGGGCTTGGCAAATCGGGTTTGAAGCAGCATGGGACATGTCCCACCCCTAATTAAAGACACTTCTGTAGCACTTCTGAAAATCAGGGCCTACCTTGGAGATCTCATGGAAAACAGCAGTCGTTCACACATGTAAACATGGCTGGATGGAGCCCTTAGGTTACTGAGGTAGGAAGAAGCAGAGTAGGGTCTGATTTGGGGAAGATGAGGCCCAAGTCACACTCCTAAGTAATATCTCACATTTTGGAAAGTTGGAGACACTGGTGAGCAAGCCCATATCATAAATTCCAGGCAGACTTCCACCCTACATATGCAATCTGTACCACTAGGAAAAATCCAGAGACACATGCTAGAAACAGTTTCCAGAAGGACAGAGTGCTCTGGAAACCCACTGGAGGGCTACTCACAGAAACTCCTTCCCAGTATGTTAGAAGTTTATCAGTTTCCTGGTTGGTGCTTCTTTCATTTCCGCTCTTCCAGCCCATGCACAGGAGCCAGCATTGTCAGAGGAATGCAGAGTATTTCGTGGCTCAGATCTGAATAAAGCTTGCTTAAATCTATTTATTGTGAAAAATAAATGTGCATGGTCAGCTAGACCTATGGGGTGAATGAATTTTGCCTCAGGAAGAGGACAGGCTGTACTGCACCATGACACACAGTGTGAGAAAAGAGCTTCAGGAGTCTGAAAAGACTGGGAGGAGTTCAGTGGGTTTCTAAGAAAACACCACATTCCTGTAAAAGTCCCAGATCTTCCCGAGGCAAAAATTCCCAGTGTTAGCCAGAGGCCTTGATCAAAATTGGTATTGAAATACAGCTCCCAGGGGTCACTGGGGTCTGTCCTCCCCTGGGAGGAGTGGGTAGGAGTTTCCCCTGGAAGAAGCCTGCAGGGATTTCATCCCTGTAGGTGGAGGCTCATTGATGCTCTTTTGCTAACAATTGCATTTCTGTCCCCGTGAGCTGCATTCACTGGCTGGGTGGGGCATTTTGCTCCCGTTGTGCTGGGGGGGGGAAATCGTCTAAGAAACAAAACTAGGACCAAATACCACCAAATAGGAAGGCGGGGTGGGGAAAGGGAGGGTGTTTGTGGGTGCAGGGGGGGCTCCTTTCTTCTTCTGCCCTCCTCCCCGTGCACATACACACACACCTGCAGAGAGCACACGGATAACATTAGAGATCTGGCGAGAAGGCTCCAGTAGAGATGCTGCTTAGAGGAAGACATGGACTGCCACACACATGCAAGTGGCATGAAAGCAAGAAACTGCAGGGTGGAGAGGATTACATCCTTTCTGCAGCCTATCACGGGTTCAAGTTGCATCTCACACACACACACACACACACAATATATATATATATGCACCCACCTTGTCATTCAGGTTCTGCAGCGCCTCCTTCCCAGTGGCACTCCTGATCTCCACCTTTCTCCCGAAATCAACAGATGGTTCCCCTCCCTTCCCGCTCTGCCTGGAATAAACGGAGGGAGCATCCGGACCCAGGTGGGCAACATCCTTCTGCTTTGCCACCACTTTGTTAGATCCGCGGCCCACCGAGAGGGAGTCGAAGTCGATGGTCTTGTTCTCCAGGGAGCCTTCCACCGGGCAGAACATGCCACAGAATTTTTGCCTGGGCTTGGGACTGCCCGAGCCCAGGTTTTTGAAGAAGGCTGGCACTTCTTCTTCCTCTCCCTGCCGACCAGACTGCTTCCTCTCAGCCATGGCTTGTGTGGTCTCCCTGCTAAGGGAAAATAGTAACAGCGGTAACCAGGAGGATCCTTCACACACTCACACACACACGAAAAAGAGGAGAAGGGGGAAAAAAAAAAAAAAAAAAAAAAGGAGAGAGAGATGGCTCTGGGTCCTAGAGATACGGCAACATCAATGGCAAAGGGCTGTGCCTGGTAGATCCCCAGCCCCCATCGGTACAATATCGCCTGTGGCTCGCTGTTTTCTTTGATGCGGTGTAAAGTTGAGGGAAGGTTGGGGCAGATCCTGCTGCAATCAAGGGAGGAGGTTTTCAAGTTCCCAGCATCCAGATGGGGAGGGAGGGAAAAGGAGAGAGAAAAAAAAATAAAAAAAAAAATAAAAAAAAAAATCCTCACTCTGCAGCAGAAATTGAGGACTGATCCGGAAGTGATGCGACTGGTGAATTGGCAAATGGACTCGATCAGGTTGGAGCAACAGCCCCCATCACACACACCCTCTCCCCCCTCCCCTTCCCCAGCTATAGAGCTGCTATTGCAGCAGGGGACAGAGCACCCCCCAAGCCCCCCCGGCGGCTCGGGAGGCGTGTTCCCAGGGCAGGGGAGAAAGGATCCCTTCCTTCCTTCCTTCCTCCCACCACCCTCTCCTCTTCCTCCCCTGCCCCCGCAATGGTGGAGTGCTCCGGGAATCCTATTGTTCCTCACTTTTCCCAAAGCCTCGGCGCCGGAGGGCGGGGAGCGGGAGGAGATGGGGGGTGGGTTAGTGGGGGGGCAACGTGCTGACTCAGCTTTTTGGGGGTTGGAGGCATCGCTGGTGCCGGGACTCGGGCAGACCCTCTTCAGGGGGGAAGGAAGGGCTGATTGATGGTACTGGAGAGAGAATGAGAGAGGGGAGACAGATGGGAGAGGGGTGTGAGAACCCAGGGAGAGAGGAAAATGAGCCGTCAACCAGGACTTACCTCCAGGAGCCGAAATTAGTGACCTTGCTAGTCAATTAAGCCTCTGCAATGCCAGAAGCCCCCGGTCCCTCCCTGCGGGGGGATGAGGGGAAGCAGCCAAAGGCGGCTCCGGCTGAAGGCAGGTTTCTAGAGGAGGAGACACAGCAGCAGCCCCCTCGCCTCTCCGCTCCTGCCCATGCTGACAGCGTGGCTCTGAGCGGGGGGGACGGCGGCAGAGAACGAGAAAACGAGGGGGTCGAGGAGCCGGGACCGAGAGAGCCCCCCCGGAGCCGGGCGAGCCCCCCCCAGGACCGGGCGAGCCGCGGGCGCTGTCCCTTCAGCACCACCCGCCCGTCCCGGGGCAGGGGGTGATGAGAGGACCAGCCCCAACCCCTTGGGGGCTCAGAACCGGCCTTGGGGGGGGCTCAGAGCCAGCCCCAGCCCCTAGAAAGGTTCAAAGCCACCCGACCCCTAGCCCCCTTTCCACCTTGCATGAGCTGCTGGCCTCTAACACACCCTCCTGCTCCTCGTGGATGCATGGATCAAGCTGGATGAAGCATCCTTTTTTTTTTTTTTAACTTATTCTCTGAGGTTTGTACCTAAAAAAGGGCTCCGGCAGCTGGCAATGCAGAGGGGAGGGTTGGCTTAGTCATTTCCGAAGGGCTTGTTTCAGCAGAGTGCAGGGAATGGCTCTGCAAGTCCAGCAAGAGGCTGTGCATGTGGGAGGAGAGACATTTTTATCACAAAGGTAAGCGGTGGAGCACACAATAGGCTCAGCTTGGCTGTCTCCACCTGATAACGTGTCATTAACACCACTGATCCGGGCCCTTAAGGCTAATCCATATGCAATATCGCCCTGAACCAAACCCAATCACCAAAGCTGTTTATTACGATGCATTATTCATCGATATGCATCTTTGCACGCGCATACATTAAATGTTAATTTAGAGGCATCTGTGTCCAAATGGTTACCCAGCACCTTCATGAGACTCAGGCCACACACACACCCCCCAAAAAAAAAAAAAAAAATCACACCAAAAGCAAAAATTAAATAAATAATAATAAACATCTCAGAGCCCTCTCTGCCTGCAAACCACACCCAAATCAATGCGTTTGTACCAGAAGGTGGAAAAAAGCCAAACCCAAGGTCACAACCAAGTGAATCCCTGTAATAAATGCACAGCACAGTGATAAAAGACTCCAGACTAAAAGGAAAGGAATAAGCCTGCAGCTTGGCCCTGAAGGATGAAGATGATGTGCTCTGGTAACTAATGAAGGAAGGAGAAATCCAAAGAGAGAGGCCCTCCAGGGGAAAAGCTCCACCTCCTTCCCCTTCTGGGACCGTAAGAGTGGATCAGCCAGGGTTGTAGCCACACTGATCTCAGGTGCTTTGCTGGGGATTGGAGGCCAACATATGGTCTCTCAGGTACACTGAAGTCCTGTATTATTTACGGTTTATAAATATTAATGGTCAGAGCATTGCTGATCAGGCAAGTCCACAGAAGCTGCCGGAGAGCGCTGACAGAGGCTGCAGCAAGCTGAAAGCCTCGAAGCGATTGTGTTGACACGTTCTGCAGCTTGCTGAAATGTACACAGAGGCTTTCAGGGATAGCCTTAAATAAAGCTCATTCATCACTTGGCACATCCTTGGAAGATGCTCAGATGGCCACAGACACCATCCTCTGTGGAGGGACAGGAAGAGACTGGTCTGCCAGCACAATAGCCTAGAGGTGTGAAGTGTCTGAGACAAGAATGAAATCCTGCAGACAAGACTGCAACTTCTAAATGTTTCAGACCTGCTAAAGGTCACTCCCAAAAAGATGAGGTTTCCTACCATGGAGATCTGACTCCTTTCCAATAAACCCTTAAAACATGGACAACAATCACATATTGAACAGCCATCTCCAAGTTCTTCTCCTTTCCACACACACTTGAGGACATACTCAGCAGTGTCTCCAGTTATTTTGTGTTTGCATTTCCAGTTGTGCTCATGGGAAGGCCATCAAAGACACCACAGGCTGATCTGTTGAATCACAGAATCACAGGATCCCCCAGGTTGGAAGGGACCCCAAAGATCATCTTGTCCAACCGACAACCCAACTGACAAAAATAGACACCCACACAACAAACAAGGAGCATTATCACTAAACCAGACCTCCCAGCACTACATCAACCTGTCTTTTGAACACCTCTCTGATTGGCCTCACGTGTCAAACCAACGATGATTTCCATCACCCATAGGGAAACTCAAGCACTCCAAAAGAACAACTGAACTACTGAAAGGAATCCTCCTTTGACTGTATTCTCCTTTCTGGATATTTCACAGGGTGTTTGTATAGTACTCTCTATGTCTTTATGGTCCTTTTACGGACACTGGAAAAAAATGGGGTAATTTCAAACGTTTTTATCGCCACCTATGAAATTCAGGTATCAGATCTTGAGAAATGCCCAGCTGTAGCAAATTCTACTCATCCTTTTTGTTATACTTGAACTAAAATATTTTGCTACACCTACATGACTCTGCAGCTTTATTCCTAGGATATTATTGTTCCTGCAGGAAGAGCTCCATCACAAATAAAGCTCAACCATGAGTAAAGCTCAACCAGTGAGTGCGCTGGGAACTTAGACTCCCAAAATCACTCTGCCTTCAGGACCAGCCATGGAAATTTATTGTCCACACGAGTCCAGCTGAGCCTCTGTAATGCCTGACACATGGGTCCTGTTGATCCCAGAATTCCCAGCCAGAGATAGGAGATTCCTTACCAACACCGTTATCATCAAGAGAGCATAGACTGATGCAACTAACATTTCTGTTTGTTTATAGCTAATTAGCACGGCACTGTTCCTAAGAGGTAATATATTCAACGAGCAAATGGATATGCCCATGCTCTAAGCATAGAAATAACCAAATTTTGCCATGGAAATTTATTGTCCACACGAGTCCAGCTGAGCCTCTGTAATGCCTGACACATGGGTCCTGTTGATCCCAGAATTCCCAGCCAGAGATAGGAGATTCCTTACCAACACCGTTATCATCAAGAGAGCATAGACTGATGCAACTAACATTTCTGTTTGTTCATAGCTAATTAGCATGGCATGGTTCCTGAGAGGTAATATATTCAACCAGCAAGTAGATATGCCCTTGCTCTAAGCATAGAAATAACCAAATTTTGCTGAAAAATCACCAGACACTGATAATCCATGTGTGCTTAATAAGCCCATAAGGTATCATTTTTCGCTCTGAATCAAATAAATTACTTTGAAAATGACACTCACCCTCATCCAAATTTCAGCATCAGGAAGAAAAGTTCCTCAGGTAACAGATCATACTTAGCCCTGTTGACCACAAAGGTGGAAAACCACTGAAGTTCCATAAACAGGGAAACCCATCAGGCCAGTTGGAGTCACACCAGTAGCCTTCAGTCTCCATGCAGCAGATTTCACATTCCGATCCTGTAATGAGTATTAATTGGTCCTTGCAATATCACAGTGATACAGGTATGCAGAGCAGAGTAACTAACCTGAACACTTAGTTGCAGATTGAACTATTTAGCAATATATGAAAAACTAGTTGATTTTATCAGTTAATATTATCCACACACCGTATAATAAAAGCAACAAAAGAGGGAAACTGAGTGGAATCACAGTATTGGGTTTTCTTAACATCAAAACACTCTGGACACTCCCGGGCAAGTGAGTTCCAGTAGCATTATCTCCACACTGCAAATAAGGAAAGAGAAGAATAGAGAGCTCACACAGCCTGCCCGAGGAAAGCGCTGGCAGAACTGGCTTAATTTAAGATTCTTTTATGCCAGTGCACAAAAGTCCTAAGTGACAGAAGTACTCGCTACCTTAAGCACTGCGGTACCACGGGATAAAAGACAATCCCTGCCCGGGGGATTTGCCCTGGCAAAGACAAGGGAAAAAGGCCCACGTGAAGAGCACGAGGATTTCACAAGGATCCTTTCGCAACAAAAAAGTTTTAACGTTGATATCGAGGGGGAAATGTGAGCACAAAGATACGAAGTAGGCAGGCTCCTCCTCAAACAAGTGGAAAATTAAGTCTCTTATATACGAATACTGCCTCTTTGCCAGGAAGGGTAATGATAGGACAAGGGGAAACGGTTTTAAATTGGAAGAAAAAAGATTCAGATTAGATCTCAGGAAGAAATTTTTTACTATGAGGATGGTGAGACACTGGAACAGGTTGCCCAGGGAAGTTGTGGATGCCCCATCCCTGGAAGTGTTCAAGGCCAGGCTGGATGGGGCTTTGGGCAACCTGCTCTAGTGGGAGGTGTCCCTGCCCATGGCAGGGGGGTTGGAACTAGATGATCTTTGAGGTCCCTTCCAACCCAAACCATTCTATGATTCTATGTGGCTGGCTGAGCTACAGTGCTCTGGAATCTCTGGCTGCCTAGAAAAACTCAGTAGCACAAGACTCCACCAACCTGCGATGCATCAACGGCTCCAGTGATTTTTGATCTCCTATTCCATCTGGCCAAGATGGACCAACTTCTCAGGCATAAAATGACAAATGATGCTTTATTACATTTCACTGCCACAGTTCCTCACACGTGCAAGGTAAAGCTGAACAATCAAACCTGATTTCAGTTAGAAACAATGCACCATAAGCCCTATGTTGGTTTATTTGCCTACCATCCTGAGGTGAGCCAATTGCTGCAAATCCACAATTTTTTCATTATTCAAAGATTAAGAACCCAGCGAGAAATTACAGCAGTATATTCTGCCATTAAATTGCCATTATTAAAATAGGTGACAGCAACTGCTTCCAGATCTGGGGCTCTTCCTATCGCAAATAATTCATTATTAATACTTCCAGTGGGTGCAAAATTCATCATGCAAGACAGGATCCCATTGAAATTTGGGTATTTGCTAAAGCAGAACTCCACAAAACCTACATTCTCCAGTGAAAATGAGCAAAGAGAGAGGCTGGCATGAGCCACTACACCATCTTAAGGCACGGCTTATGGAACTCTAGCCTGGACCCTCCGGAGGACAGAGCCCCTAAGATCGAGCCAGGACTGAGGTTTTCATGGCAATCAGATATTTATAGAGATTTCTGGCAGATAATCATGAACATAACAGCCCCTCCCAATACAGGGGAGATTTACCTACCCCCAGCTGCAGAGGTACCATGCTCAACAACTCCAACATCTGAACAGCAGCCCCAAGGAGCCCAGGTCAAAACCTCACCAGGGAAAGCCACAGCAATCCATGCAAATAAAGGAACGTGCCAAAACGTGGGCTTACCCCAGCTGAAGCACAGCTGACATTCACACCCAGGAGCTAATTCAAGTGAAATACTAGACAGTTTTAAGTCAGTGACAATCCTTCAATTAAGTTTCAATGGGTGACAATTTAAGAATATAGTTTTGTCCTCAGAATTAAATCAAGTTGATACCGTGTTTTCAGCCGGGTCCACTGAGAGGAGACTCCACGGTGAAGCTGGCTAATTCCTTTTACTGAGTGTAGAAGAAAATCTTCATGATGCCTGGGAGATGGGACTAAAAGCAGAGATCCAGTGACCACCAGAGAAGCTGAGCAAAGCTTGAATATAAATCCACAACCAAATCTGAAGGATGCTCAGAGCAAGGGCTCGGGGGACAACCTGTGCCAACCTCTACAATCATCCTTGCTTACAAAATTATGCAGCCCATAAAAACACCAACATGTTGCATGTGCCACTGCAATAAAGAGTGATTTTCCCTGTCTGACCACAAGCTGGGAAAGCCTCTTCCCTCTCCCTGGTTGTTTACCTATGGCCAAGTCCTGCATCTCACCCTGTAATTCTCATTTTCTAAGGCACAGGCTCAGTATCAAGAGGTGGCAGTGAATAACTGTATTTCCAGAATATTCCTCAAATATTAAGAATCAAACCGAATCCTAAAATGCTTCATTGAGTTGGAATTGTTCTGGCGTAGCACGAAAACTGAAAGACCAAGTTGTCTGCAGAGAAATCATTAACCAACTTCCCTTCGGGATATGATAATTGCTGGAGTGGTTGACAGCTTTTCTTGGCGTTGAGCACTCAAAGATGAGACACATTATTTCAGAAACATTAAAGGCCAGAAGAAAGTCTTTTGATAAATGAGTAAGGTCCATTCAAATGCTGAAACAAAGCTCATTTATTTCCATGGTCCTTTTTATTTCTGCTTATCCTATGCCTCTCTTTTCCTTTATGGTTTTGTCCTCAGCAACCTCAACTAATGTAAACCAGCCCTTAGCCTGGACCCTCCGGAGGACAGAGCCCCTAAGATCGAGCCAGGACTGAGGTTTTCATGGCCATCAGATATTTATAGAGATTTCTGGCAGATAATCATGAACATAACAGCCCCTCCCAATACAGGGGAGATTTACCTACCCCCAGCTGCAGAGGTACCATGCTCAACAACTCCAACATCTGAACAGCAGCCCCAAGGAGCCCAGGTCAAAACCTCACCAGGGAAAGCCACAGCAATCCATGCAAATGAAGGAATGTGCCAAAACATGGGCTTACCCCAGCTGAAGCACAGCTGACATTCACACCCAGGAGCTAATTCAAGTGAAATACTAGACAGTTTTAAGTCAGTGACAATCCTTCAATTAAGTTTCAATGGGTGACAATTTAAGAATATAGTTTTGTCCTCAGAATTAAATCAAGTTGATACCGTGTTTTCAGCCGGGTCCACTGAGAGGAGACTCCACGGTGAAGCTGGCTAATTCCTTTTACTGAGTGTAGAAGAAAATCTTCATGATGCCTGGGAGATGGGACTAAAAGCAGAGATCCAGTGACCACCAGAGAAGCTGAACAAAGCTTGAATATAAATCCACAACCAAATCTGAAGGATGCTCAGAGCAAGGGCTCGGGGGACAACCTGTGCCAACCTCTACAATCATCCTTGCTTACAAAATTATGCAGCCCATAAAAACACCAACATGTTGCATGTGCCACTGCAATAAAGAGTGATTTTCCCTGTCTGACCACAAGCTGGGAAAGCCTCTTCCCTCTCCCTGGTTGTTTACCTATGGCCAAGTCCTGCATCTCACCCTGTAATTCTCATTTTCTAAGGCACAGGCTCAGTATCAAGAGGTGGCAGTGAATAACTGTATTTCCAGAATATTCCTCAAATATTAAGAATCAAACCGAATCCTAAAATGCTTCATTGAGTTGGAATTGTTCTGGCGTAGCACGAAAACTGAAAGACCAAGTTGTCTGCAGAGAAATCATTAACCAACTTCCCTTCGGGATATGATAATTGCTGGAGTGGTTGACAGCTTTTCTTGGCGTTGAGCACTCAAAGATGAGACACATTATTTCAGAAACATTAAAGACCAGAAGAAAGTCTTTTGATAAATGAGTAAGGTCCATTCAAATGCTGAAACAAAGCTCATTTATTTCCATGGTCCTTTTTATTTCTGCTTATCCTATGCCTCTCTTTTCCTTTATGGTTTTGTCCTCAGCAACCTCAACTAATGTAAACCAGCCCCGGTGAATTTCTGCCAATCAAGGTTTGTTGCCAGTGGGTTTTAGTCCATGAAAACAGATGGTTTGAAAGCCACATTGTGCCCACAGCCAATAGTACAAATATTTAGTCAATTAGAAGGGGATTTTCCAGAGGCACAAATGGAAATTAGGCACACAACTCCCATTGACTTCCAGAGGGAGTGGAGAGCCCCAACTGCCTTCAGAACCTCTCCCTACTAATGCAGTCTTTATAAACTAAATGCATGTGAAAGGTACCAGCCTGCTCTGAAATCAGACATTTCTCAGCTATTCCCAGGATGATCATCACGGATAGAAGCAATAGGAATCTCTCTGAAGTGTTCAGTATTTAAGGCAAAAGTTCCAGCGAAACTGCTGATTTCATTAAGGTCCATAAATGTCCTGCGATGTTTGGAAGCCTCACAAAAGGCTTGTGGATTGATTACAGCTGAGGACTGAGGAAAGCTTCTTCCAGACAGTGTCATTAGGAGAACTCACCCGTCTAACCACAAAAAGGCATCATTAAATATTAACATTTCCTCTGAACACCTCTCTAAGAATACGATGGCTACCGGTTTACCACCATTAAAATCTGTATGGACCTGAGACTCAACAGGAAATACCTATTGATTTGAGGACTGGAAATTATTTAAAATTTTGCCAGCGTTTTCCCAAAAGGAACCCAAAATGGACAATGATAATCTTTACTATTGCAAGATGGTTTAAAATAGAGACCTTCCAAGGATCTCTGGTCACAAAGTGAAGGAGAAGGATGGGTGAATATTAGTGTTTATGTGCTGTCCCTGGGATCTCTTGACTGCTCTCTGTCCCCCCAGATAAGATCTTTCCATTGCAAACGGGCCGGAGCCGTGATCCACATGGCTTCACACACCTTCTAAGCACTATCTTAATAAATAATGATGACAACTATAATAGTAAGGGTCATAAAGCATATCATGCTCTGTGAATGATTCACTCATTTGACTTTGAGCATTGCAGCTTTCTGCTTTCCTTCAAGACAGGACACAATAGCATTAAAAATAGAAGTCAGCAGTAAACCTGACAAGTATCTCAGACTCATGATAAACAAATACTACCTGGCTTAACATGCTGCTGTGCTGTTGTATTGAAGACACAGCCCAGCTTCACCTTCCCTTTCAATGGCTCTAGAATTACTCTCTCCTGTCCCTGCTATTTCATGGCAATTCCTGAAGCACTTCCCACTAAGTGGAACTGCCTCCCCATTTATTGGAATGGAAATACTGAACTCTACAGAATATCCTGGGACATGGTCTGCAATGTTGCACTCATACTATAGGATGATGGGCCATACTATAGGATGATGGTCTCAGCAAAGACTTCCTTGGACACCGAAACCAGTTTTCTGCACTCACAGGCAGTGATGTACTCAACACGTGGGTCAGAAATGTCCTTAGAATATCCATCACACATGTGGGCACACAGACACATCCCACGGGCACAGAAATGTTTCCCCCACCCATTATCAGAGTCTTGAGACTTTTCACTGCAGAGATTTGAGCTGTACAAGTTCAGAGAAAAGAGAGGGAGGATGCACCCAGGGTCCAGGTAAAGAAGAGATGCTGGATGAAAATGCCCAAGTGAGTTCAGAAGATGATGTTACTTCTGCTGATGGTTCTGTTGATTGACTTCCCTGGATGAAAGCTCTGCCGGCTCATAGCACAAAAGCATCTTACCCTTAAGCTGCATTAAGCAGCTTCACCTCATGGGCTCTGTGTTTGGTGGTGGCTTTAGAGCCTATTTTAAACACATCGCTCCAGTCTGCACAGGTAGATATTTAGAAGACAGCTCTGAATACACTCTTAATCGTGTTTACACACACGCAATGACTTACTTGGTGAACCCAAGGGGAGAGAAAGGGAAAGTATCTTGAGTCCATTGATAAAGGGAAATAGACTGTCATGCTTTATTCTGCAATAAATATGCCAAGCAGAGACAGTAATACAGAAGAGAGAATCACTACACTGGAAAGCTAATGAACATTATGGCTAAGCTGGGCCATTGTGCTGGGCTGACACCATTTCCAACTGCAAAACCAAGGAATAACCCTATTAAAGCAAATAGATTTCCACTCTCAAGTGAAACAGATAGTACTAAAGCTTCCCAATCTGCTCCATATCACTATTGCAGCATGTCATGTGCTATATAATATTATAAACACACACAAAAGAAGGAATCTTTGCCAAAGGCATCGAGCAAGGATTTTCTTGATGACCAGTGTTTCAAGTGACACGCTGAACTGGGATTGGGTTCAATGGCAGGAAGAAGAATGCAAAGCACAAGCAGTTTAACAGAAATTTCATGCTGGAAATTTCAAAGCAAAAATCAATTTGGAAAGCAAGGAAAAGAAAAACTTCACTTTGCTCCCTTGTTTTTACAAAGGTTTCTCTCTCTCCAAGTGCAACGTCTGGGAGAACTAATGCTAACTGGTAAGATGCTCTGGTGTGGCTGAATTTAAAAGTTAAGCTAAGAAGCAAAAGCTTCAAGCAGAAGACTGGACTGGGCTGTCTCTCTACTGCTAAATTTCTTCATTTTGCTGACACAGCTTGAAAATCTCACCAGGCCACCCTGCCCAGCAGGAGAGAGTTCAGTCACTTCTGAAGACGCCTTCAGCCAAGCGCTCGTACCAGGCACCGAAAATCATTTGTCATTTTTGAAAATCTCATCTCATTACGTTTTAAATAGACAGGACAGACAAAGGCAGCATTATTAGCCTCACTGTACACATGGGAAATGAGGCATAGAAATTCAAATGACCCACCTAAAAGCACAGAAGCAGCCTGTCACATGGAGGAACAGCAAGACACTGGTCCAGGCTCTGGTTTGGCTGCAGTCAGCCCTACTTGGGGATCCTCCTTGCCACCACCACTGCTCTGGTCACGTTGCCTCCATAGTTTTCAGCCCTTCTTTCTAGGCAGGGGCAGAAGCAGGAAAAACCCAGGAATATCAGTGGTAGTAAGAATAAAGGGCTAAAAACAGTAACAGCAATGCAAAAACCAGACCTCTTTGTGCTGCTCTGTAGAACCCATTAACTCTGGGGGCGTTGCAGTCGCCGCTAACATGAACCAACGTCCTCATGTTGCACTTATTAAATAAATCTAATCTTATTAAACCGCATTACAAGCTTTTATTAAATAAATTTGTGTGCCTCCCAGATCACCCAGAGAATTAACTCCTGAGTGGACCATGCGTTTCCTCCCCTCGGCTTGCAGCCGGCGCTCCTGATAAAACCATCATCCCTGCTGCTGAGGACTGGTGGGGCTGGGACAGCCTGGAGAAGAGGAGGCTGAGGGGAGACCTTATTGCTCTCTCCAACTCCCTGAAAGGAGGGTGTAGAGAGGTGGGGGTCGGTCTCTTTTCTCAAGTCACAGGCGACAGGACGAGAGGAAATGGCCTCAAGTTACACTAGGGGAGGTTCAGGCTGGATATTAGGAAAAATTTTTTCACTGAAAGGGTTATCAGGCATTGGAATGGGCTGCCCAGGGAGGGGGTTGAGGCCCCATCCCTGGAGGTGTTCAAAAGACGGGTTGATGTAGTGCTGGGAGGTCTGGTTTAGTGATGATGCTCCTTGTTTGTTGTGTGGGTGACTATTTTTGTCAGTTGGGTTGACGGTTGGACAAGATGATCTTTAAGGTCCCTTCCAACCTAGAAGATTCTGTGATTCTGGGAGAGCTTTGCCTGTGTTCTGGGCCAAAGCCCTCCACGCAGCCGCGACCGTCAGGATGGGAAACCCCCCCAAGCAGCAACGGGTTCCCTCGAATTAGGGAGGGAGGTGACAGCACGGAGGGTGCTCCACGAGGGGAGGGGAGAAGCCCTTTGCATCTCGCTGCCATCTGTGCCATGCTAATCAGAGGGCTGCCAGCTGCTGCTTTTGAAAGGCACAGTAATGTGTCACCAGCATAAGGAGACCCCTCATCCGCCTCTGCCAGGGTATCCCTGCACAGCCAGAGACATATGCCAGTGTCACAGCTCTCTTTCCCTCAGCAGGGTGAGGAGCAACACCCAGGATGACTGTTTCCCCCACCAGTGAAACCACCACTCTCTTTCCAACATTGAGGATGGGAGCATCTAAGATGCTGCTTTAACATCCCCCATAAATTTGGTACCGGTGTTTCAAATTGCAGACCCTCCAATGTGGGTGGAAATACTTAGAAATCATCCAAAGAGCCTGTTGTAATTGAGTGAAAATGCTGGGTATTACTGACTCTTCCAGAGGAGCAGTACCAAGAGGTCAGGCTCTGGGCAAAACAGCCTTTTCTCCCCCTTGCGCGCTGGGATTTTGTTTTAGTGATCTGAGGTCAACGTGAAACAATTTGGGAAATAAACTTCAGTGAATCAAAATGTAAAATTTCAGACTGACCTGCCTTCCATCTGATATGAAACATCTCATTTGGGAGCTAAACAGTTGCGTGGGTTTTTTTTTTTAAGGTTGAGTTGTACTTTTCATAGGATCAAAGGAAAAGTTTGTGTAGAAAGACATTCTGACTTCAAAATTAAGAACTGCAGTTTTTTGACAACCGTTTTAACCCTTTAAAGAGAAAAAAAAAGGAAAACAATTTTGAGGGAGAATCCAAATAAATTTTAAGCATGGCTCAATAGACAAATCTGATACTCACTTCACGTATTTAGGTAAAGAATATTCCCAAAGGCCTCATGCTGTAACCACTACACATCTCCAGCGTGGATGATGCTCAGGCCCAAGCCAGTTAAGCTGAGCTGATGTCTGGAAGACACACAGAGTCAGGGGATGCCCCGGGGATCCCAGTGTTGCCAACACTGCCCCACTGCAAGTGTAAGAACATTTCCAAACAACGAGCACGGCTTCAGTATCCAACTCTGACAACAGAGCTCCAAGGAAGACACACGCTCCTCTTCAGCAGTTTCAGTACTGATACCCACATGGAAAAGAAAATAGATCACACCTTCAGCTCCTGACTGATCCGTGTGCCTCCTTGCAAACAGAAACCTGCAATGGCCTCAGCAGTATAGGTAGAGCAATTCTCTCACTGAGATTTAAGCCACCATTCAGGTGTTTTGCAGAATTCAATGCTCCACCTTTTCAAGTCTGAGCCCCAGAATTCTCCCCAAGTCCAGTCGTGGCCAATTAGTTTTTAAACTGGATCAGTTTTTCCAGTCTTACGGAGGAAAAACAAACAAACAAACAATCTCCCTCAAATTACTCTTTTTCAAGTCTGAGCCCCAGAATTGTCCCCAGGTCCAGTAGTGGCCAATTAGTTTTTAAACTGGATCAGTTTTTCCAGTCTTACAGAGGAAAAACAAACAAACAATCTCCCTCAAATTACTCACCATTTTCTTTCCCAAACAGAAGCCAACAAATTAGCATCACAGTGGGAAATATGCACTGGCTGCTTTACAGTTTCTCCCTTTGCTTTGCTAATGTGTGCAAATGGAAGAGTTAGGCAGAGGACTCTAATCTGCAAAGCTTCTTTGGCAAGCAAGCAGTGAAATAAATACACATACTTGAGCTAGTCTTTAAAAGCAAATCAGCCTACTTTAACACACTGACTTCTCTGTTCTACACCGCAGACCAAAACCTGTCAGGAGAAGCAGCATTATCATTTTGTGATACAGGAGGAGGAACAAAAGTG
The DNA here is from genome assembly GCF_001431845.1 of Calidris pugnax. Classification (NCBI taxonomy): domain Eukaryota; kingdom Metazoa; phylum Chordata; class Aves; order Charadriiformes; family Scolopacidae; genus Calidris; species Calidris pugnax. The sequence goes on from NW_015090849.1 coordinate 1,329,691, forward strand.
CAGAGTCCCTGCCTGGCTCTGCCACCGACTCACTTTGTGACCTTCGGCATGTCCCCGCATTCACCTGTGCCTATTAAGTGGCAATAATACTAATTATCTGCAAATATGATAGATTCATTCATTCTTTAGTGATCAGAAAATTATTTCAGATGTGGGGATTAAAGAACAAAAAAACCCCACAGTAACAAAATGAAATTACTTAAGAGGTCTACTGCATTACATACTAATTAATCAGCATCTCAAAATCAAGTTTGAAAAATATTAGTGTTAAGGTAAGCAGTTATTTTCTAATAAGAACGTGTGCATGACTTAGCACAAACTCTCTACCCATCATCTGAAAATCCGTGAAAGTCCAGTCAGCTCAGAGGGGCAGGATTTTAAAGCACATCATTTTTCAAAGGATCTCTCTCTTTCAATTCGAGGTAGGACAGATTCTGTGAGCCTAAAATATATTCACACCCAGAACTTTAACAAGCAGCAGCAAAATTCAAGTTAAGGCAAATCTTGAAAAAAAATGTTTCAACAGCACCTTGGGCAGCATAGGGAGATAAATTTTTCTGGTCATGCAGAAAAGATGCTCTGACTGAGGATAAATTGCAGGGAGGAAATGGTTACCACTATCTCTAAGAATAATAATTAAGTTGGAAAGCTGGGTTTGATTCCTGTATGAGAACACAAGGAACTCTGTCTCTGGAAATTTGTCTCCTCATTGGAGACAATAATTGAGTCTCTCTTGCTGTCCTCCACCATCCTTTTTATGGTAGCTACCTGTACACGGATAGCCTCCAGCACTAGGTCATTTTCAAGGTCACATCATTTCTACACTCTTCTAAACAAAAACTACTAATATGCCAGCATCCCCAAATTCCTGAGCTCTTTCCCCAGTTCTGGTGTTCATTCTCTTGACTTGAGCAAGCCACTTCCCTTCCCTGGGATCCAGCTACCCGTTTGTTAAATGGCAGTGCTAATATTGACCTGCTGCTCACAACTGGTTAAAGAATAGAGTCACCCGTGCTTTGGGCTGTTTTCCATGGTAGCGGCGAGTCCCGGGGGGAGAGCGTGCTGGCAGAAGGAAAAGAGCTGTATTGTGTCTGGAGAAGGGGATGCCTGGATCATGATAAAGGAAGACAAAGTCAGCCTTCAGAGCCCAGCCCTGGGAGTTGCTGAACCCCACTGGCTCTCGTTCATCTCGTAAAAAAACACCAGGATAAGCTGCCACCTCCCCAAAACGCCCCACGCTCCCTCCTCCAAAGATTCAGACCTCTCCCCGTATAAAGCTGTTTGCTCCAAATTTCTCCTCTTTGTGCACACTGGACATATGGCGTGTTGTTGAAATGCACAGAGACAAAAGGAAGAAAACACAGAGCTTCACAAAGGAACCCCCCAGCTAAAAAGCCCCATCCATTCATGGGTTAAAAATGAAAGCAAGCCTTGAGGATGTTTGGAACAGCAGGGTATCAGCTGGAGCCTGCATGGAGGCTTTTCCCATTGCCATTCATAACAAAATCAGGAGGCAGAAAGTTACTATAGCAATGGCAACAGAATGCAGAGTGGGTGCTCTTCAGAGGGCAGAAGAGCTCTCAGAGCAACGCGGGGGCCTGTTTCTCTTCATCCTTCGGGGCTGCCAAACACTGATCAGCTCCAGTTCCCTAAGACAACCCCCCCCACACACATAATGCTTATTGTAGATCACTGAATTTTTGCTTCAAGAGCTTAAACACCACTGAAATGAGGCCCAGCTGAAGACAAAAGACAACCAGCCACCCGCTCGCTCTCCAGGTGTCGAAGCAGCCAAAAAGCAACCCGTGGCTGCACAATAAAAAGGCTGGGCTCACTTTATATGGCCGAAAGCACTGGGCAGTAAACACATCTGTGGCTGCAGATGCTCAGGATGAACCTTGTCACAGACTCAGCAGCCGACTCAGCCCCTACAGGAGGATGTGACACAACTAAGGCTTGAGCAGCACCCGAGCCCTGGATGTGGCCCGTCCCAAATTAATACAATATTGTTGGTTCAGCTCCAAGGATCGAAGTTCCTATACGTGCCCAGGCAAAACTAAGCTCATCTCTCAGCAGATCCAATTGTCCAGACGCAGACAGGGAAAAGCCCTGGGGAATATCCAAGCAGAAGGGCTGATGGGGACAGGGACCAGCCCCCTGCGATTGCCCCCACAACAGAGCCTGGGTTCAGATCACACAGGACCCTCTCCCGACACTACAGATCATTTTCTAAAAGACTAAAAAAAATCACAGCCTAAATATTGACCAGGAGAGATGCAGGGCATTTTGAAGGGCTATTAAGCAAAAAGAAAGAGACTGGCAACCGAAGAACGTTACATTATGAATGTAAATTAAAGCAGCCCTAATACCTGTTAACCCCCGGGTCTTTTAACAGATGACGGGAGCACAAAAGTGGCTTAAAACAGTCACTTGTGTCTCCCTCCCGTTTATCCCCATGTCAAATCGGGCAATTAAAATCAGACCTGTAGGAATTTTCCCGTTTGGGGAAGGCTTTGGGCTACACTTGCACCGTTACAACACTTGTGGTCTGAGTTCTGCCACAGATTTACGGTGTAAAAAAAAAAAAAGAGCAGAGAGCGGCCACTTCGATGTAAAAACTTTTCCTTGCCATCTATATTTTCATTTCTTGATTAGTGGTAACAGCCTCTTTAACCACTTGCAAGGCAACGATGGCACCAGCAGTGAACATTGATCCCCACGCGGCGCCTGATTTAATTCAGTCAGCGAGAGATGGCACGCACTTCTGATTGCCCGGCTGATGCCTTTGTTTGCCTGATAGATCTTACCTCCTCTTCTCCAATTTTTAATGCTGACCAGTTCTGGGCACAAACTGGGGATGTGGGGGGGAGCTGCAGCAAGCACTTCTTATTTCAAAAGAGCCCTCGTTGCCTTGGTTACCAATCATCAAGCCTTGGCCTTTGCAAGCTCCATGGAGATCTACCTTCGCCTTGGTTTTGTCCTGTTTCTCATCCTATGAAAGATTCCTGCTCTCAGAGAGCACAGGAGAAAGCTGGACTTAAAATGAATAAATTAAATAAATAAAAAACCTTGAGGGAAATGCCCTCGGATGTGCATCACTCATGAGGTCTTGTATAAATCACAAAGTCGGTGAGAAATCACAAAAACAGCAGCAGAAGACACACCGCTGGAGTGGTTTAGCCACAAAGAGTGGGTTTCACAGCAAAATTTGCTCAGCCTCCATCCCAAGGAGCTGGCACCCACTCTGCTGCCAGTTTGCAGGCAGAACCAAAACTGGGGCATCACTGGTGCCACGTGTGCCTCAAGTCCTTCACGGGCCCTGCCACACAAAGTCCTAACAACGAGGGCAAGAGAGGAAAGAAATCATGTTATACCCATTTTACAGAAGCAAGATGGAAGATCGGAAGCAGGTTTTTTCCAAGGAGCGCGGCAGATGGGTCTGCAAAGCCAAGGACAAAGGCAGGAGGTGACAAGGCTCCTGCCACCACTTTGGGATCCTCAGCAGGGACACAGGCTCAGTCACTTCCTACAGCCCAAGCCCCTTCAGAAACCGCATCTGCGCAGCCCTCACCCGGCACCGGAGCTGCAAGATCAGCCTCCCCCTCTGCAAGGAGCCTCCTCTTCCTCAAGAGGAGCCGACTTTAGGCCGATGTGTTATTTCAACACACTCATGTAGATGAGATGGGAAGCTGCACACAGGCCCTAAACGAGGGATGGGAGAGATTATTTGGCACAGGTACTCCAGCCAGCTGGGCTCGGGAGCACTGAGCACCCCTCAGCACAGCACAGAGCAAAGTTTGCACAGAGAGCTTCATCAGTGGCTGCTTTTGATAAACAGATTAAAATTTTGATGTGTCAGCGGCTACATCTCAAGAAGAAAACCCAAATCCAGTGAAAACAATGCTTACTCTTTCTGTAAACTATTCTGTTCCTGGAAGGCAGCTATTTTACATATATCCACTTTTACACAGTTAAAAATAACATCAGACTTTATCTTTTAGCGCTGGCTGCGAGAATTGATTCAGAGCTTGCTAAAATGTTAATAGATACTGAGAAAGGGGAACTATTCTCCTGTTCCTGGAAGGCAGCTATTTTACATATATCCACTTTTACACAGTTAAAAATAACATCAGACTTTATCTTAAACTATTCTGTTCCTGGAAGGCAGCTATTTTACATATATCCACTTTTACACAGTTAAAAATAACATCAGACTTTATCTTTTAGCGCTGGCTGCGAGAATTGATTCAGAGCTTGCTAAAATGTTAATAGATACTGAGAAAGGGCTCTGCATTCTTCTGCAGAGAGAGCAAGCTAGATCCGGTTAATCCCATTTTTGGAAAGTACAAGCCACACTCTCAGCACCATAAATCAACACAACTCCATTAAACGATCACCCCCATCTACGTTTATATTTCAAATTGTCATATCAAGTGCAAGTTATACATGAAATAAATAAGATATGAGGCGTTCATGGCCCCACCTATATTGAATTGGAAAGGCCACCTCTAGCTCTTTACCGTCTCTTTCAGTGTCACAAGCTTAATTAGATCTTCCAGACAGAAACAATCCACTCCCCACGCAGGAGTGCCAGAAAGGGGAAAGAAAAAGGACAAGGAATTTTAATTGCACTGTAATCCTTTCAGCTAGGTTTCTTGCAAACGCTACATTTCAGGGACCTAACAGACTAGAACCAAAAGCAAAATTCATTATGAACCTTTAAAAAGAAAACACACGAAAAAATAAATGTGATCTGCAGATCCATAGACTGTATTAATCTCCAGGCAGTTGGCCATGCTATAGTTTAATGTAAGGAAGTAATATAAATTAAACCATTTGTCACTCCTAACGGAATGGAAAAAGGAAACAGCCAATTTGTCAGCTGACTTTGCCTTCATCATAATTGCTGTATCCATCTTCCCTGCCCCTCCGTGCCTCCCCACCACAGGCCGGGGTCCGAGCTGTCAGCAGTTCTCACACGATTCCTCAGATTGTCGCTGAGAAAACGTTTCATTCCACAGTTCATATATCTCCACGAGAGGCCTATAAATAGACACTCTTTCCTACCCTTCTTACTGTGCTGTATCCATCACCGTAACAGCAAAATTACCTTTCAGCACTGCATTAAGTCAATGGTTCTCCAACTACAAAGCGCTAATGTCTATGAGGCCACGGTAAATGGTCCGCTCAACCACACTGCAGCAAACTGCATTTTCATGATGAGTTCCATTATGAGAACAAAAGCTGTCCCAATCTCCACAAAATATTCAAGGTTGACACCAGACTGCCAACCCAGTTATTGACAATGCAGCCAAAGATTTGCCGGGAGGATTTAAGATCCAGCTCCCATTTGGGCTTGGGGTGGGTGCACCAGGCAGTGCTCTGCTGTATGCTAAAGAGTTGGGAGGGTGTGTGTTGGGGTGGCTTTTCTTAGGGGGTTACTTGACTTTGGAACAGGCTGCCCAGGGAAGTGGTGGAATCACCATCCCTGGAGGTATTTCAAAGATGAGTAGACATGGTGCTGAGGGACATGGTTTAGCCGTGGTTTGGGGAGCATTGGGTTGATGGTTGGACTCGATCTGAAATGTCTCTTCCAACCTGGACAATTCTATGATTCTGTTCGATGACTCTGGTGTCACCCGTTCCCCAGACTCTGCCAAACCTCCAACCCAGAGTCAGTTCAGCAGCGCTATATTCCAAGCCAAGGCAGGGACGATGGACTCCTGCCCATCCCAACCCCACCAACCAACCTGCTCCTTCACACAGAGGACACAGGGTACATCACCCAGCTGCCAAGGGGCCTCTCAACTCTTCCCACAGCCCTTCTCGCATACAGAGCCACCTTCTTTTCACTTCAATTTTAAAGCAGGCCTCTAGTTTTGACCACAAAGCAAAAGTCCCACTAATTTCCAAAGCCAGGGTCCTGCCAGCAAAGGCCTTCTGCAAGAGACAGTTCTAGGTGGAGCAGTTCAGCTGTGCTGCTCCTCCAGGCTGCAGGATGTGATGACTTGGGACTTCAAAGGGGTTTTGTGTATACGTGAGGGTGTTTTGCAACCCTTGTGGAAATCAAATTACGTGTGCTTGTTGTGCCTGTCCCTGATTGCCCTAGTTAATGAGGTTTTAGTGCACTGAACCCTACTTAATACATTGCTTAATAAAATGAGAGTAATTAATCAATTATCCTAAAAGGCCCAACTTATGATCATTCTTACGCAGTTATCACACTGGCCGGAGTCCTTTCTCCTGCTCTCCCCAGCAGCACAAATTATCTTTTTGATGACTGGCCCTTAGATGCAACGTGGGACCTTTCTTCTCCAGGACAGCTGTAGGCTGGGTGGCATAATGTGGCTGCTGGCCACGCTTTGTCCCTGTCGTGTGGACAAACACTTGACCATGTTGTCTCTTGTCCCTTGCCACACTGCTCTCGAGCAGGCACTGCTGCTCAGGAGTCCCAGCCAGGGCCATGCTGGAGAAAGCAGTTATATATCTACACTCCGTGATTGAGGAGAGACCTTCTTTTCCAAAACTGAACTAACTGAACTCTGCTTTTGTGGCAATTGTTTGTATTCCAGTTGTGAATTGCAAACCTAGAGCACCGGCTGCCAGACAGTCAGACTGAGCCTGCTCCAAACTCCTCATCGCCTGAAACTATCAATTGCTTCAATACATGAAATTGCCACTGCTGACAGAGCTCCAAGTGTTTTTGCTGTTTCTTCTTGGCTCTTTCTTCAGACTACCTCCTACTGCTGTGCTGACCCCGATGGATGCCAAGTTTCTCCTCCTGCTTTAGCCCATTGAAGGTTCCAACCTTCTTGCACGCTCCCTCTTTGACTCGAGTTGCCCCCATGGCATCACATCCGCAACACACTTGGAAGTCATCCTGAAAGAGGAACTATTGTAAATGGCCACGTTTTGCTATTTACTCCCCAGAGCTGAGAAAAAGAAGTGTCTTCCTTTACCTTGGAACTAATAAAATGAACCAGTGCTCCTCCAGGAGTCTCTACTTGTGAAGAAATAAAGGATTTCTTCCACCATAGTGACAAATGTTGGTTCACTTCTAGTGGAAGGATGGAAAAAAAAAAAGAAAAAAAAGAAATCCTCAAAAGAAATCCAAAGCAACCCTCTGAAATCACCTAAGGCCTTTACACTCGTCTCAACACATTTCCAAAACACTCTGGGGGGTGCCATCCTTTACTGAACTCCACAGTGAACTGCTCCGGGGTATATCTGATTTGCCTGGTATCTTCCCAGATGTAAGCAGGGAGATCCAAACAAGGCATCAGATTAACAAATACACAGGTTTCTCTTTTTTTTTTCAGGAGAACAGGCCAGCACCTGCATGGCCATCTAACCTTCACGCTCAAGGGGCAGGAGGGCAGTAAACTTTGGATAAAGAAACAGAAGGGATTTAAATATCAGGCTTCCACTGAAAAAAAAAAAAACAAAACACCACCCTAATTTAGGCAAAGATCGTCACAGAACAAAAAACCCAACACCCTAATTTAGGCAAAGATCGTCACAGAACTTCAGACCATTACATTTCTTTCAGCTATGCCTGGATACATCTGAATACACCAGGGTCAGGCCCTGCCAGAACAATTCATCCAGTCTATGACTCACTCTGTACTGCCCTCCTTCCCTTTGCTGGCTCAGACACGGGCAAAGGAGAGGCTCTCAGCGGGACAAGTCCTTCTGTCAGCTCATCATATGAAATGGGGAGGCACCAAAACCTGCAGTTCTCCATAATTCCGTGGGGTTCTGTGTAGAGTTCAGCAAAAAAAATAATAATAAAAAAATCCTTCACCCCTGAATTAACACATAAGCACAAATAAATGGAACAGGAGCACAGTACCAGACAGCCCCAGACACAAGTCTGGTTAAGGAGCACACAGCAGAACGAGGAAGGCAGTGCAAACAGCCCCACACAGCAGCACGGGTGGATGTACTGTGACACCTGGGAGTATTGGGTCTGACAGCCAGGCTGCAGCGCTGCAGGGCAGCAGCTTCCTCCCACAGCCTTTGTTTTCCTTACCATTTCTGAATCGGGAAAGTCAGGCAGCTAATCCCAGAAATAACAGCTGGGAGCAGCCCAACACTCAACACCATTGTCATGAGCAGCTCTTCTGAAGATCCTGATGCTAAAGGGAGGGTGCAGAAGAGAAACCCACTGGCCAGACGCCCATCCTGACAGGAAAAACCCTAAAGTGTTTACAGCAAGGATTTCAAAAGCGCTTAGCAATTAAGATTCCCAACTTGAGACGTCTTTCAGAGGCCTAGACTATTAGTGTGCCCGCCTCCAGCAAACTGTGCATCACATTTCCTGGCACACGGGCACACAGAGATGTCCTCCTCTCTCCGTTCTGCGGTGAGGAAACAAGAGATGAGAATCAGGGAAGGAAGAAAGTTCCGCTTTTCTATTTTTATTTATTTATTTCCCCACCCGCTTCATTTGTCAGACAGAGACCCTGAAAAGAGGTAGGAGGTGGCCACTAAAGAGAGGCCTCAGCTGCAGGGAGCTTTAAAGCCCTGGAGACAACCTTAAATGGTGGCCAGAGTCTGCGTGGCCTCGCTAGGACAGAGAGCGGAGAGAAGTACGCGTGGCAGCAGTGCACATGGCCTACTTTTGCAACACTCTGAAAGAGTTTAGCTTCTTCAGTAATCCCAGCGTGCCCTAAAATTACCAGCTAGGGCACAACAGGTTCTACTCTACAGAAATCCATCTATGAATTTCCCTATAAAGTTCTTCAAGTATTACCTTTCTGACTCCGAGATATTTCAGTATCAACCAGAGAGCGACAGAGCAGCCTACAGCAAGATCAGGCCATCCACTGGCACAGAAGGGTTACCAGATGTTTTCGGGCTGGAGTTGTTTGCAAACATCTGGGAAAGCACATAAACAAAAAGCTGCTCATTGCTTAAATCTGGGAAACTCTACATCCCTCCTGAAAAGGGCAGCACAAGGCAGGTGGGAGGATAAATACAGCTGCAACTCAGGGAGGACAACAGGGATTTCTTTTGCAATACAAACACGTTGCTTGATTGCTACCTGGCCAAGGAAAACTAAAGGGAGGGAAGTGGCAATACATGTCACTGCATTTCAGTGATTACCTGGGTGATGGGAAGCAAACAAAAGCTCCCCCATGGACTGAGAAGCAGGACAGAAACTCAGCTGCATTTATACCGTGGTTTTACCAGCCATGACCTGCACCCAGAGCCCATCCCTTCCCAGCTGCTGGCCCTCCCTCTGCAGACTGCTCCAGGAACCTGCTCGGATCCCATTCATCTCACAATCCAGACAACAGCTAAAGAAAGTCTATCTTTGCTTTTGCCTGTAATTAGGCAGGCGATTGCTTTCTCATCAGATTAATCCAAAATTATGCACCTACCAGTACCCTGCCGGAGCCTACAGCTGGGCACAGAGAGCTGTTAACAAGCTTTATAGTCAACTTATGTATAAAGGGTCTTACACAAATCTGTGTTATCCCACTCTGGTATGTTTAGAGAGGAAAAAATATGCAGAAATAGCAAAAAATACAACCTAACGAATAAAACATAAGGCTATCCAGGCTGCTGTGATTAAACGCTTTACAGAAGCATCTTTAGGCTAAATCCTATTCCTTATTTCCCTGGCTGATCCTAATACTACAGATGTGCATCGCACCTTTTCTTAGCTCATATGAGCATTGAAATAGCTACAGACTTTACTCACTTGATTCCCCTTCATCTTGGACCAAATCTCCTTCTACTTATCCTCAAAGCAAAACACAATGTTATATATGCACTGAGTGAAACCTTTTCTTTTATCTCAAAGAAGTATCCCCCCACTCAAGAGGGGAAAAAAAGGAAAAAGACTGCAGACTTCCTTTTAAAACATTCAAAATAGCGACAGTAAAATATCTCTACACTTGTGAAAAAATATGGTGTTAGTTTTACATAGATTATAGGTGTTTGGTTTTTTAACTTTTCAAAATTATAAGCTGCTCTGGTCAAAAGCCCAATGTTGAGTTTCTGTCATACGTTACACAGGACTAAAAAACAAGAGGTCACATCGCAAAGTCTCAGTGTTCATTGATTTAATTTAAAAAAATATATAAATAAATAAATCAAGCTTGGATGAGAGAAAAGCAAAAAAAAAATAAATCAAGCTTGGATGAGAGAAAAGCATTGTTTTCTAGGGAAGTTGTTGTGTTACCAGGAAGGGCAGGTTGCAGGAGTTCCTGGTTAATCGAGCTGCTGAAAGGTTAATTATCTCTCAGAATACACACGGGGTGGGGAAGGAACCATCGCGAGGCACCGAGTCGCCAGGGATAGAGGTTTCAGAAACAAAAGGCAAAGGGGTGCTCGGGGCAAGGAATCTCCATCCCTCTCTTTGCAAAGCACCACGTGCATCTGCAGCACCGTATTAGGGATGGCTAATAATAAACCCTAGAGCTGGGCACCTGCTAGACTCATCGCAGCGTGTTGGAGCGCTGCACGGGGAGCATCTGGAGACACAACCCAACTCAATGCAGCGTAAGAGCTCACAGGAAGAAATGTGTTATCACGCTGGCTCCCGAGTGCCAGACCATGGCTAAATCTCTGCTTGGGGCTGGGGAATGCAGAGGAGGGAAGGGATAGCTGCCAGTTGAGACTCCTGACACTCCGTCCCTCGCTCTGAAGCCTGCAGAGGCCAGTGGGAAGACTCGCCCCGGCTTTGAATCAGGCTCTCTGCCACTAATATGCTGCGTGGCCATGGCAACCCAGAATCGCTTGGGAGGTCACAACGCCGGGGAAGAGCTTTGCATTTGCTTTACAAGAGGTCTGAGGGAGGTTCACTTCTGAGCAGAGCCCTGGCATAAGGCCTGGGCAGCACTTACGTCCCACAAAAGAAGGCCTGTTACACGGGGAACCTGACCCACGTCTCTTATCAGGGCAGCTGATGAATTAGAGCTGCTTGTATTTCATACAGTCATTCTTCAGAAAATAAGCCTTTGCTTGACCCTGCTGAAACCTACAACTCCCAGTGAAGGACGAGGCAGAGCACAAACTTAGGTTACTGTAACCCTAATCCGGCGCCTGCTTGCCCAGAACCTTCGGCCTCTCTTCTTGATACTTCAGCCCAGTCCTCTCTGCACAGATGCAAAGACACTGGAGAGACTCCACCACCCCACCAGGACCCTTGTAAGAACCTTCCTACAGCTTTCCCCCAGCAGCTGAGGGGTGTCACCCAGCTCTAGGACACTATCTGCCATCCAGAGCTCTCTGAGGGCATGACAGTGGCTTGGAGTCTAGAGAGAAGGTCTTACAGTCCCACACGGGACAGTTCATCCATCCAGAAGTATGCCAGGTTGTTAGAAAATTCAGGCAGAGATTATAAAATCAAATATATTTAGTCAGCTTTTAGAAGCTTGACCAAAAAGACACAGAAACTTACTTCAGGAAAAGGAAAAAGCAGCTGATGATTGAATATAATCGCAGTTCTAGGAACCAGTGTAGTACATTTGAACATTAATAAATACCTTCTTTCTCAAAGTGAAAAGAAGGTATTTAGTGCTGCATTGAAGAAAAGCCTTCAGGAGGTTTAAATTATTCTGTCCAACCAATATTCTAATCGCTCTGCCTAACCTCTAGAGATCATCATTAGGTTTCTGGCTCACTGCCCCACTGCATGTGATAAAAGCATTGCAGGCTTACCCAGGAGGTTTTCATCGCTCTCCGTAGGAGGTCTGGGAAGGCCACTGGATTCTGCCTCGAGAACAATGCAGATTTCCTCGCTGATAGAAACGGTGGGGAACAGATTAAATAACAGGCTGCGTGTATGCACTGAAAGAGAAAGGGTCTTCACATGACAGCATCAGTCATCCCACTTGGTATCACCTACATCCTAATGCACAAGCTTGTCTACAGGCTTCAGCCATAGACTGAATTTGCCATCATCCCATAGTGTGGTTCACACAAATAAATTGATACCCACAGACACCGAACGCAGACCCATTGCTCTCCAGTGAGGCTCCACGAGTATTAATTAATTGCAGAAATGAAGCAATAGATTTTTCAGATCCTGACCCTCATGGTACAGTTCACACAGCAATCGCATTGCCTGGTCACACTGAACAAATACAGGTTGTATTTGTTGTACTGTATATCAATGTGAAATATTCACATAATTTACCTATCAAAAAGAGAGATTTAAAATATTGTAACTGACTCAGCATGCTAAACACACAAATCCAGTGGAGTAATTTAAGATTAAATACCATCATCTCATTACTTCACTGAGATATGGCCCAGAAAAACAGCTCACCAAAAATCGAGTTCCACACAAATTTGAGTCTCACAGGAATATTCTTCTATAGGAATATAAATTTAGTAATTGCTTCATGGGTCATCAAATCTAGCCTCATAAGCAGAGACAGACATACCATATAATCTACTTCAAAAACTAATCAAACCAGAACAGGTCAGAAGAGCACACATCAGCATACAATTTGCTGACACTAAAATGATCTACGTTGGCTGAGAATCTGGAAGAACCATCATTGGTGTTTGAGATCATTACACAGAAGGATTACAGAAATCCTTTGCTTTTAAAAGACGTCATTAACACCTTTCTATGATAGGTTAATATTTCCATTTTACAGATGAGGACCGAGTCTCAACAACTTTCCTAAAGCCAATATTAAGTCAGTGGCATAAAGAAGGCTGTCCCTTTAAGTACTCATCTTGGGAAACAAAAATCACAATTCCTATTTCTAGCCCAATTAAAAAAAAAAAAAATCCTTAATGCTTAGAGAACAAATTCAAAGTAAATCACGTACAGAAAAAAAAAAGCTCAAATTGAGCAGGAGTAAACACTAAAATAAACTGGCAAAAAAAAGGTGTAAATGGTGCAGCTTGTGCTGGTTTGGCTTTCAGTGGGTGTGTCAATTATGCATGCAAATTCACATGCTCAACTAGGTGTGTACATCAAGAACAACATACAAGCGCTTTGGGGCACAAAACCACGTCCTCCTATGTTTGGAGAATTCAGTATCACAAAACCAGAAGGAAGAGTGTTGAGAGAGACACAGGAGGGAAGAAAATCTCTTCTGCTGTGCCTCTTCTCCTTTTTTTGTTACATCCTCCAATTACCGACTCAGAAATGCTCATGACTGACACAATACTTTCAGCGCCACCGCATTTGTCTTCCTCGTGCATTCAGCAGTGTAAGTATTTCCTGCAGCTCTTTGCCTACTCTTCAGAAACCCACAACTCTTGTGCAGAAGTACTGAAATCTAATCCCCCCCTCGCCCCAACTAATTTTACACGAGTTTTGCTCTGACTGCACTCCTAAGTGTAATGATTTAGGGGGGACTCTCACTTCCGCAGAAGGAAATGGAACATAGCACCTTCCAGCACTATTCTCTCTCTCTCTTGCACACACGTTTCTGCTGAGGAATAAAAAGCCCAAGGCTGAAAAGTGCCAGAACACAATCTGGTGAATAGGGCTGCCGGGGTGACATCACGTATGGTACCACCGCGGTAGCAGCCAATTGGGGAGGCTTCTCGTGCAGCCGTTATTCCTCACCTAGCAGGGAAGCCTATAGGAAAATGGTACAGCGCTGGGCAAGGACTCACTCTTTCATTGTCGGTGCTTCTCTTGCCACTCCTCCTCCCTTTCCCCCTTCCCCACTCCAGCGTGCGTACGCACACACACACACACTCACACACACAGAGAGCACAGCGCAGACAAAACACAGGAAAAATCCCTTTCTGAGTTACTAGGCTTTTGGCAGAGATTCACACGAGAACTTCCTGCTGGTTCTGGAGATTCATATTTCTGTTCAGATTCCCCCAGATTTCAGTGGGAGGAAGAAGCTTCCTCTGTCACCGATCAGTTTAACTCCTTGTTATGACACCACGCAGCTAACACACTTCATATTTCTATCCCAAATATATCACAAGCAATTTGCCTCCACCCAGATAACCCAATCATTCCTGTAACCCTGGGAAAAGACAGTGGAGAATTTAAAGCTGGGACTTTCTGACTTTCCCCAGATATCTCTGTTAATTTAAACTAGACAAGGTGCAATTCTTAGCACACAGAAGCCAAGCCCAACATCAGACCAGGGTCTGCAGTGCTGCAAAACCGAGGCTTGCTGTGGTTACACCAGACACCGCACTGCAGCTGCCGTCCAGGAGGAGAAATAGGAAATGGGCACATCACACTGTCACGGGATGAAGCAAGCTATTAAAATAATTGGTAGGAACCCCCGAGATCTCTCCTGTCTGTCAGACAGTGCTCTTAAAGAAGCAGCTGGAATTGTCAATTGCTTCTCGCTCTGAAATAAAATGACAATTGGTACATCAGGCGAGTGAGTCTGGATAGTCTTCTGGTACTGACTATGATGAGTGAGGGGAAAAAAGCAGGCCCTCTATCTGCAAATCCCCAAGGAGACTGTAGGCTGCACTCCAGGCACACAGCTTTAAACCCAGCTCGCTCAGCAACACCTAAAAAGCCTGTGAGTACAAATAGATCTGTATGTCACACTCACTGCAGAATTATTTGAGCACTGCTCCAACTCCCAAGAGCAGAGTCACACACTCTGCAAGGCTCTACTTCTCAGTTTGCAAAGATCAAGCTGAAAAATCCAACTCCAGTATATCCATCCTGCCCTCGCTGGCTCCGATACAAACATTTGTTCCTACCTTATCAGTACTTACAGAAATATCTGTATTTTTACAAAGCAGAATCCAGTAACTCGAGCTGCCTGGGTAACTCCAGGACTGCCAACCTGTGCCCCTGGCCCAGGCCAGTTTCCCCAGTTCATTCAGACCTCGGCTGTCCCACTACGCTGTAGGTGCAGGCAGGGGTTATTATGGATCCCTGCCCATCTGAGCCAGACTGCAGCACCAGGCAGAGAACTGGGACTCTCATCAGTGCCTGCTCGATTCACTACCCTCTCACCAGCACCTCACTAGTCTTTCTGAAACTCAAGTATCAGCAGCTACAGCTTCTTCTTAACCTCAGCCCCAACCACAAGCAAAATGCTGGCAGAAATAGCCACCAGTCTCTGCAAGCTCCCTTCTGTAGGAAATTCAGAGCTGTAAGCAATTTGGTTTTATCCAGCACCACTAGAAGGGAACACTGGTCACAAAGCATCCTCCAGGCCTTTGGGAGGAATTCTCAGACAGAAAAGTCCAGAAGATGACTCCAAGTCAAAAGCAGAATCCTAATTTAGCTTACTCATTAAGCCTGCATCATCCTTTTACCTAGAAAGATGACAGACTAGAACCTGCTTCCTTTGAGGTGAAAGTGAAACAGCAACTCTTGAACTCAAACCCTCGTGGGCTTCACCAGATCCAGCCCCACAGACCAACCACAGCCTGTAACCAGCACAAGATCTGAAGGCATTTAAGTGGCCACATACCTACCTGAGGAAACTGCAGATACCATGGAACCAGGAAACACACAACAAAACAAGGTCGTGTTTTGTCTCGATAACTGAAACTCTTCATGAAATAGGCAGGTTCTCAGAGAGACTGCGCTCCCTCGTGTTATTTGAGCACAAATGAGAAGCAACATGAAAATACAAGCAGATGAAGGAAATGGAAGGAGCACTCGGAGAAGACTGGGCAGACCACAGGAAAGAGGAGTGCAATGAAGCAGGATGAGAAGAGAAACACCCAAGCAATGAACTTCACGGTGAGGAAGGGAAAAGCAGAAGAGGTTTTCAATCAAGAGGAAGCTGCAGATGAGGAGTGTTGTTCCAGCTGCGGATCTGCCCAAGAGGTCCCACAAAAGCTCTCATCAGCACCTGAAGGACAATCAAATGGCTTGAACCTGTTCACAAAAGCATCTTGAAGAATGATGAATGTTGCCTCTAACTGAAATGCCACCCATGCATCTTTTAGACTTTGTTCAGTCAGAAGCTCATGTAATGTTTTTAAAGTAAATGAGGAATTTTTTTTTTATTTTTTTTTTTTTTTTGGAAGGAGGGGTAAGAAGTACCTTTCACTGCAGATTTTGCACAAGTAATTTTTCTGTTGGTGACAGGTAAATGACTGTCTCCCACCATGTTACATTACACATCAGTAGTAAAAGGTTGTGAATATTCCCAGAGAAGATTTGTCTTAAAATACAGAGATTTTCATTAAACCATTTATTTAGGAGACACAGTCTATAAGGAATATACACCTGAGAGTCAAAGGCTCCTTCATCTACCACAAAAAGACATTCCAGGATCCAGGGGCTGAAATTTAAACCTCAGTCCAAAGACAGATGTAAATTAAAGGCTGGAACAGCTGAATCAAGTGGGAGGTCCAGAACTCCATCCACTGAAATCTTTGCAAGGATGTATGTGTCCTCCTGTGACCTAAGTTATATACCTTAATTATAACAACGTATAAACAGATGTAGGACTCGCTGTTCTTCCCTTTCATTATATACACCAGAATAAGCACTTAAAATTCATTCATCTTTAGACAACAAGCTGCAAGTTAAACAAAATGTACCAATGCAAAAAAAAAAAAAAAACCCCTCTCTCTAAACAAACTTCACAATCTTATCAGAAAAGCATTAGGAAATGGTTCAAAACAGACAATGCTGGTTTCCATACTCTCAATTTTCTGGCAGCAGCTCAAAAAGTTAAGTCATGTTTACTTTCCTTAATGGAAAACCACCACTTGCTCTCCCTCTAATGTCAAGACGAATCGTGCTTTAAGTGCTGTGAGCAGAAGTTGGGCTGAGTCAGCTGCACTTTGCCGAGCCTGACACATAGTGCAGGACACAAAGAGTGATTTAATGAAACAGAAATTAATTTAGCTTTTTCTTTTTCACCTGGATGCTATATGCAGCACATTTTTCCAAGAGTATCTTAAGGTTTAAGCTTCATTTTTGAAGTGATGATTCAACTCTATATAGCATAGTTCAAGAGTCCTAGCACTTTATTTGGATTTTAAGACCCAAGACAAAGGAGTCCTCAATATAACTAATTACCAGGCAAAGATCCTTGCACAGAATCAGGACTTCATTTTTAGATAGAGCTTTTACATGTATGCACACGCACGCAAATGTATAAATAACACTTTCATATAGAACTTTTTGATAAAACACAAAATTCAAAGTATTTCATCTTTTCATATGTTTACAGTTGAGTTTGAAAACAGAGTCTAAGTAGGACTTAACATCCCCTCCCAGTTGCACGTGAATAGCTAATTTAGCTAAATCTCTAAGTGCATTCTAGTTCAGTGAAGGCAGAAGGTAACTTTCGTAGAATTTAACATGAAACACACTTTTGGTGCTGATTAGAGAAAAGCAAGACACTATGCAGCTCATCTGTCTAGCTACATTGAGTTTACTTGAACAGGTAAGTAATATCACTGTGGTGCTCTAAATTAAGTATGCAAATAAATCCCTTCTTGTCAGTCTTTCCTTGAACACTGTTGTACTAGAATTAAAAAAGACAGTCCTCAAACTCCATCAAAATGTCATTTATACCAGAATAATCTCAGTGCAAAGATACTGCTGCTTTAAGCAATGTTATCTTGGTTTTGTTCCTTTGCAAAACACAGCATTACAACTAAAAAGGCTTTGAAGCACACAATGATATTATTTTTCCTGCAACACCAACTAAATAAATGTGTTTATCTCAGTTGGCTGCATAGAAAGAAACTGCTCAAAGCCCCCACAGCCCTGCTCTCCAAAGCAGTATCAAAGCAGTAGTAATTCAAAACTTCAAGCCCAAGTTTCACTGTAAATCCCAGACATCTCAACTTTCAGAAAGTAGCATTTGTAGTTTTATCTATCTTATTCCTCAGGAAAAAAAAAAAATCCCGTTTTCACAAAGTTCTGGATTTTTACATTAAAAACATGTAAAAGAATCACTAGGTAACTGAAATGGACAGGAACAGATTCGGAACTATGACATTTCCCACTTAGAATGAACTACTCTTCACACCATACTCCCAGAAATAACCAGTGCTCTTGAACCAAGAACATGGAGGCAGATTAACAGGGTTTATGTCCCTTATTCTTTAATCTGCAAATTTAACAGAATTAAGAAACAGAGGAAAAATACAAGGAGTACAATAGAGTTGACCAATTATACAAAATCTCATCAATTCTACTTTACATTTCATATGCCACTAGATTATTTTGCTTTAAAAGTTTTCCATGACGAGGTGCTGGAGGACTCGGCGCAGGAATACATTGCTGATAATGGGAATATTTTTATTAAGTGCTTCAGGAAAAGAAGCAGATGATCCCAAGTCACTGAAAAAAAACCCAAAAACAAAACAAAAACCAAACCCCAGCCATCGTTCAAAAAATTATTCCAGTCTATAAACAGCAGCTTCAATGTCCATATAACCCAGAACACAACAGTTCCATGAAACATTATATAAATCAGTCCTGTAAAAATAAAGAAAGTAAAAGGAAAGAGAAGAAAGGCGCAGCATGAAGTAATTTCAGACAACCAGTTTTGTGAGAGCTTTAATGGCACAAAATGTTTATAAGCTACAACTTATACATGTACTGTAAACTGTATATAATGTTACAAAGTGCTAACTAATTTATGAAGAATGCATAATCACTTTGGCTCAGTTAACTCCAATATTTCAACAAATGTCAATTAAAAAATTTGAATTTCTAACAATCTTCAGCTTTCACTTTTTAAAACAGTAAGTAAATATGCATTTGCTGCAGTTAAGTTAGCCTGCTGCATTTTTAATGTGCGAGTTTATGCATTATTTTCTTCTTGATCCTATTTACAAATATTCTAGGCCAGTTTTCACTGAATGTAAGAAAAATGAAGCCTGCATTTTTTTTTCCAAAACTGTAAACAGGTATAAAGCTTTTTAAACAACATTTATCTTAACAAAACTTCAACTATCAATAGTTGAAACCCCTTTTCAAATTATACAACAATCTGTTTCTGTTCATTGTAAAACAAGAAGTTGTAGACTTTCATCCAAAGCTTATAGCAGGGTATCAATAAATACTGCATTGTATCATAACAAGTGTTACAGTGATCATGTATCCACTCCTCAGCTATCGTTTTCACAACTTTTACTTCACGGCTCCTTCAAATATTATAAGCTGTTGATACTCTAGCCACAAGCTTGAAGTATTATTTATCAGATATTCTGAAGAAGAATTACCTTTTAATTTAGAAAGGGGTCATTTTTATTTTTTTTTTGAAAAAAGTACTCCCTACTTAGTAAAAATCTATTTTTCCACTATTCCAATTTCCATACAAAACAAGGTGCTGTAATTAGAACTGAAAGTGTTTCAGCCTTTCCCCTGTCCCCTCAGTTTTCAGGACTGTAAAACGATGTACTTGATACTATCTAAAACACCCTTCACCACTTCCCCTTTCCCTCCCCCACCTTTGGGTGAAACCCAATATCCACGCTCAAAACAAATACACAGTTGTAGGCAACTCCAGTGCCACTAGTATTCACAACTAAAAGAAAATAAAGCAGAAGTCTTCAACAGAAATTTTTTAAGATTGCCCCTTCACCCTGAAAGCATTCTCTAACAGCATTCAGAAGTAGAGAATAAAAATAAATACAGTCTAGCAGTGGATTTATACTTCACTTTTTTACTTCCTGGGAGCTAACCAAGTTCTTTTAAATCAAACTTCAATTGGGGTTCAGCTTCTATGCATCAACTGTTTCAAGCGATCTCTGCTATATCAAATAATCAACTTTTATAAAGTCTGATGCAAGCAAACAATTATAGGTAGCTGTTCTCTCCAAACCGGCTGACTATATTTTCTTACCATTTTCTACAGGTCAGCCTGCTAAAGTTTTTATTTAAATGAGATTTTCGCTAGTCTTAAAATTAGCATTGGTTCCCTAAATACTTAGTATTAAAGTCTATATCATATTTTTTTTTTTATATATTCATATATATATAAAAAAAGAGTATTCTATCCTTCAGAGTCATGCTACATGTTCTGAAATCCAATAAAATCTATTTAAGGACACGACTGTCCCAATGCTTTGTAACAATTTGGTACTAAAGCTTCACATTTTGAAAAGAAGTGTCACTGAAGGAGGACAAGGCTTAATGTTCCCTAAGATAAAAGTTCAACAACATTAGTGAGAAGTCTAGCTAACATGAGACATCACGAGTGACTTTCAGATTCCATGTATCCCCAGAGGAGATTGTACAGTAAACAGTGAGATAGGAATATTGAAAACTCATTTGCAGAAGACATTTCAGAGCTTTACAACTTCTGAATCTCTACGCACCTGCAAGATTGTCCCCCACAAAGATAGGTCAAACGCTTTACCTTCCGAAACGGCCCTATCGTCGTTAATTGTAAATGGTTCCACAACAAACAGAATCATATTCTTTTATACAGAGTCTAACTACACCTACAGCTGTTGGGTTTTTCCTTAATTTAAAACTACTTTTAAAAGGAAAATTTCACATTGAAAATTTTCCCTTAAGAAAACAGGTAAGGAAAAGAAAAGCTTCTTCACATGCAAACAATGCAATTTTTTCTAATATTTTCTAGGCATCAGACAGGTTTTCCTACAAGGAATAAGGAGCTGACTTCATAGAAAAGACAAGATTACAACAATTACCTAATATTAAAATATGCTGATGGATTTAGTTATCCTACTTTAAAATTTATGCAGTCTTTGCCTCCTGCAAATCATATGGTGTTAGCCAATACAAGGGGCCAAGGAAATTCCCCCAAAAGCTGATTTAAACTGGTTTTTTTTTTATTGCCAGTGATTTCTCAATTTATTTCACAACCAGCTTGTTTTTCAAAAGAAAAATTCATTTTCTCTCCAATCAATAGTTTTCTCCCAAAGAGACTGTTAATTTTATCACCATAATACAGCCAACATCTATACCATGCACAACTGCAATTTAAGTCAGGTTGCACTAAGGAGGCAACAGCATCACTGATAAAATTAAAACTTGCTGGTGGCATTTTGCATTGAGAGAAGCCCTTGCAACATATAGACAAGTTGTAAACTCCGTTCAGCAACTCTGACGTGTCTTGCAGGCCAAGAGGCAGGGGAATGGGAGGAGAGAGGGAAAGAATGTGGATAGCGAAACACCTCAACAGAGTTCCAACACAATACTGAATTCCAGAGTTTGCGAAAATCTGGATATGTAAGGAAAGGGTGATGAAGTCAGGGTCATGCTTAAAATGGTCTCAAGTCAAATGTACTAAATGAGACAGTAACACCTTCACAGGTCACGTGGATTTCCAGGTTTTTGCACTCCCATCTTTCAATAA
This sequence comes from Calidris pugnax, assembly GCF_001431845.1. Lineage (NCBI taxonomy): Eukaryota > Metazoa > Chordata > Aves > Charadriiformes > Scolopacidae > Calidris > Calidris pugnax. Next base: position 1,350,915 of record NW_015090849.1, read on the forward strand.
GTGCTGGCTGAAGGTGTGGTCAGTCGTTTCCCAATGTAGATGCTGAAATAAAAAGTATAAGGCATATCGTATTTCACAAAAATAGTCCCCGTTTTCCAAACAGTCCTCTCACACTCAGCTATTCTAATTTGTCTTTCAAGTAAGTCTGATGAGATTCTTCCACAGACTTCACCTCTCTTTTATAAATTTACTTAAGGAGTGAGATTTTCAGATAAGCCTAGGAAGACTGATGCTATCAACATTCAGTAAAAGTGAGTTTCTTCCAGTCTCAAGCTCATTTGAAAACCCCAGTCCAAAAGCTTTGGTGTTGTTTGTGGAGTACCTGACACAGGGGCTCTTCAACCCCTGAGCCACCCTCCCAGATTATTACAGTAAAACAAATAAAGTACTGCCTATAAAGGGAGGGGGTGAGTTTAAAACACTGAGGATCTACGCAGACGCTGACCTCTCACAAATAAATCCGAGCAAGATTTAATTCGTCGCACAAATAAACAATTTTTCTATCGTATAAAAATCATACAGTATATTCCCATATATTCTGTCCTCCTGATTTGTTAGTTTACAAGAATTTAGAGAGACGCTTGAATTACAGCCCCACAAATAAATATGAAGCTAAATAAAAACATATTTTGAGTACACGCCTTCGCCCCCATCACAAAGAACATAAGATGGATAAACATAACGCAAGGATTTAAGGAAGCTCAGAGATTATGTTGGATTATGCAGGCAATGAAAACATAGCTGAGCAGAGCCGTAGCTGATCTTGCAGGACACATTCCAGTATTTCATGTATCTAAGTATTCAAACCTTGACTTTCAGTAACATCACACAACTGCAGCATGAAACGTTGAAAATTACAGAGTATGTGCCATACACACAGGATTTCAGCATCATTATTTGTACACTGCGTTCTTCAAATGGTTAGTAAAAGTTATAGCAGTTTTCCACCCATTCTCTTTCTTACTTTCCCTACATTATAACCCGAATAATCATTCACCATTCTCTTTCTCTCTTTCTTACTTTCCCTACATTATAACCCATTCCTCAAATGGTTAGTAAAAGTTATAGCATTTTTCCACCCATTCTGTTCTTACTTTCCCTACATTATAACCTGAATCATTTAAGTAGGAGTGGATAATCAAATGGCACGTGTTATAATTGAAAAGGTTATTTGTAAATTCATGATAATCCATGCATTTTCAACATAAGAAACTCGATCTACTCTAGAAATGAAACATATTAATGGTTGCAAAGATTTAATGGCTGCAAAGTTTTCATGGCTGCAAAGTTTTCCTGCATTTCAAAAAAAAAATGCACCAAACCTATCTTGAGCAAGGTGCAACAATAAGAATAACAAAGTTATTCCAGATAAATCCTTTTTCAGCAGGCACCTGACATACAAGTGGAAAAGCAAAGGCAGATGCAAAAGTTCAAGTGAGAATTAGGTTCATACTTACCCTAGTCCCAAAGCCAAAACATGAGATATGAACAGAGATGGAATGAAAACCTTAAGAAATTCTGCAGAGAAAATGCCACCTTTTTTCATTGCTCCACTTTTTCTCATACTTAAAGACACTGAACGTTTAGGATGTCTGAAATGAAATTCCCTGAAAGAAGAGAGAGGGGGAGGGAGGAAAAATTAAACAAGATGGTTTTGTTTCTTTCCCTTTTACCCTTTTTTTTTTGCACACAAATACACAGATCTCTGTAGGAACATTTTTTTAAAAAGTACAAAGAGCTAGAGATCAAAGCAAGAGATCCCTTACACAGAGTAAGGAATCAAAGAGAATAATAGGAGGTATTGTGGAGAGACCACTTACACAGACAGTATAGAGACAAAGGGAGCAGAAGCTGAAGAGAGAGGTAGGTCCGAGAGAGGGAATTTCAGGATGTGATTTGTTAGCAAGAGCCTCATTTTTTGTTCCAAACAGAGATACAGAAGTCTGCCAGATTTAGAGAGCATCCTCTATTTTAATAAAAATGCTTTGCATTCAAGGATCTCAACGTTTCCCCTTCCGTGGATGAACATTACATATTTTACATAGAAAGAAAAAAAGGTACAGAGAATTTAGGAGACTTGCTCAACACTATTCCATTCAATAAGCCAAAACTAAATCCCATGAATCCCAGCTCCAAGTACCCAGCTCTCCCAATAATTGTAATTTTGTCAAGAAACCTTGTAATCAGTTTGCTGTGGATCTATATTACTTTCAGTAAAAAGATAATTCTGTTGCTGTTAAGATTCTCGTAATACTTTGTTGTGACTTTTTCTAGCCTCCCCAAAGAGAAATCTACCTTTTTCTAAGATGGTCTGATTTGGAGAGCCAGAGTAATTCCACACAATTGTGACCTATGATTCTTTTCTCCTTCATATAAAAGAATATTCATTAAAAAAAAAAAAAAAAAGAGTTTAACTCACTTGGGAGGAATGTTTTCAGGCCTACTTGACCAGTCTGACACCCAGTCAGCACTTTTCTTCAAAACTTCCAACTCTTTCTCTCCTTCTACTGCTTCCTCTTCAGACTGAAAATAGACATGGGACAAGCCTTATAACACTCAATTAGCTCCTCTCTAGGGTGTTAAACTGAGAGCAACAACAAGAGTGGTAAAATGATAAGCACCAAATGGTGGCACCTGATAAACGAGCAAGTGTTCTTGGGCTACTGATTATTCAGAAGAGATTTTATTATGCTAAACAGGAGGATCTGCAGAAGTCAGCACGTCACAAATTTTATTGCTATGTCCAGGATTTCCACATCATAGCAAGCTGTTTGCTCGGTTATTTAAACAACTAATTTAAAATGATGATTTTAATCCTAAATTTAGTAAACCAGCACTATGCAAAAAATATTAAAAGCACACTTTAAGTTGATGACATTCGATTTAAAGTGCACAGAACATGGATAAAGCACAGAAAGACAGTCAAAAATAAAAAAGTATTATGACTCTTTAAAAAAATGTTATTAGTCATTTAATATTTATATTACTTGCAACTAGCAGCTTCTACTGGGTGCATCCCAGGTGCAGTAAGGAAAAGCAAGGACTCAGTATAACTGCCTTGATGCAAACATTTAGCTTTACATCACTAGATGCAAATGTTACCATACAGGAAAAAAAATAGATTAGAAAGACTAGAGAACACCACTGACTTTGGTACAAACTCCTCCTTAATATCAAAACAATTTCCTGCGTGACCCTTAGTAAAATAAGACAAACCACTTACAACATTGAAGTGGGAACCACACCAACCCCAGAAGCAATCAAATATGAGAGTCACAGAAGTGAGACGCAGACCTAACCACCAACGTCATTCACATGGCTCTGGCTCCACAGGGCAGAAGTGCAACAGTCCTACTGTTCCGCCAGCTCTTTGACAAAATTAAATGCAAGGTTTCATTCTTCCAGGAATGCTTTTAATTTATACTGCTGAAGACAGCAAATTCTATTAAATGATCAAACTAAGAGTTCAGCATTAGTCTCCTCTCAGTTTGTATTGTGGAGATTACTCACTATCATGTGAGCTGACTATCTGCACAGCAATAAACCGAACACCCTGAAATTTTGGGCAGAAATATAAACATTTCAAAAACAAAACAGGTTTGATATAGTTTAAGCAGAGTGTTAAACAATAATATGACTGAGACTAAACAGGGCACTTCTCAACTTTAGAGAAGGAGCCTCATTTTTCCCTTCGCTCCAAAGCTATTAATCTCTACAAGTCAAATTTCAATAAATACAGAATTTAAGCCTAAACAAAGTTTACTAACCCTGCCTCTTTGTTAAAAATAATTGTTTTGGAATGGCTTTTAATTTGATAAAACTTTATTCTGAAAACAACTGCTAAAAAGAAAAGACTAATTAAACTTATATAAACTTGAGTGCATAAGTATTTATTATATCTATTTACAGAGAGGTACTATATAAAGTTTTAATAAAAAAACCCAAACAAACAAACAAACAAAAAAAGGAGTAAAAACCTGCAAGAACTAGAAGACAAGTAAACAGCCTTTCCCAAATGACTAAAGGACACCTCCAAATTTTGATTAGATAAAGTTTATTAATTCATTTGCTTGTACTGCAGGTAACAGCCAAGTCTAGGGTCTGACAATGTAAAAAAAACAATGCTAGAAAGCAGTAGTTTAATGGGGTTTTTTGACATGTAAAATACGTAAGATTTTAGAACTTTAGAGCTTGCTCTACCCTTCAAGTACTTCCAATACCAGTCTGTATAAATATATGATCTATATACAATAGCCACAGCTTTAAAATATTTTTAAAGTCAATGTATTAAAAAAAGTTAGTGAAGAAAATACCTGAGAACTACTGTCTTTACTTGTGTGCATTTCCACATCAAATGTTATCTGTCCATCTTCTTGAGGTGAAGGGCTAAAGAGAAATGGATTTCATTATGTCATTTTGTCATATACATTGTCACCTAAAGACTCATTAGTGTAAATAGCATCTCAGTTGAATCATTTCCACGTGCACTTCTGCACACTGTTCAGATGAGTAAAGAGACCACACCACCCTTCAGATCACATATATCAGTGTTAAAAAGTCTTCCAAAACCACTCATCATTTTTTATTTCCCATTTATAATCCTGTCTTTCACAGCAGGGTTGACTGTCCCTCAACTGAAGCAAAGAAAGCGTTGCCCAAAACCACAACTGCTACACAAAAGATGTAGATCCCTTCTTTCTTTTAGATGACACTGCCACTATAGTGAATTTTATCTCTTTTTGTATCATTACACGCAGAACATCACATCAAAACACTTTTTAATGTTTGGCAAGAACATGTATTTCCCTTGTTAGCCTCACTTAAGTCGTTGTTATTGCCATTATCAAAAGTACTAAAAATCTGGTAATCTACCTGAGAAATTAATCTCACCTATCACACCTCAACCAAGGAAATGCTGGGGAATTTAAGTCAGGAACGATACAAATACTGTGTGATGCACCAATGCAGGTCTCTCTAATTAAAGTGCTACATGTATCTTTTTAACCTGACTTAAGCTTTCATGAAAAAGGTGTATTTAGAAATATTCAAAAAGACCCCAAAACACCACAATTAAAGAGCAACTTACAGTTTAGAGCTTTCAGAAAAGAATGCAAAATGTTAAAGTACCTCCCCTCTCTTGTATGTTACTTCAATTGTTAAAATGGGAAAGGAATTACCAAAAAGCTAACAAGTGGAAAATTAAGTTGGAGAGGAAAAAAAAAAAAAAAAAAAATCTGTCTTGTTTACTTAAAACACAGGTAATGACTGAAAAAATTCTGTGCTAGTAAAAGGAACTATACAGCCATCTTCCAGCAAACATTCCTGGTTTGACTGGAAAGTACTAAACTACTTACAGCTCATTTCTTAGCACCACAGATGTAACAAACTTTATTTTCTATAAATGCAACTGTTCTACTCAAAGTACTCATATGGATTATTTTAAAAACTGCCTGCTATATTCAGTAATTAAATCAGGCTTAACTGATTTTAAATAGCTTTTATATCTGATCAACCACTTCATACAAGCTACGCGGTAGACGTGAGAGTTAGAGAGCATCCATCCAGCAAAACCAAAGGAGGCAGGAACAGAAGGACAGCTAAAATTATATAAAAGAGACCACTCGAGGATTTCCCAAACTGCCCCAAAACTTTCTAGAAAAAAGGTATAATTTACACCTAAGAATATCATAATGCTCACATGTGCTTCAAAGGATTATACTGTTAGGTAGGAAATACTTTGCCTTCACAGGAAAAAGAAGTGGAATATTGAAAGCAAGGAGTACAAATTTTAAGAAGCTTTTTTTCCCTCTTAAGTCCAGTGATACATTTTCTTATTAAATTTTAAGAAGCTTTTTTTTTCCCCTCTTAAGTCCAGTGATACATTTTCTTATGCTTTACTAAATATAAAGCGTATGTGCATAACATTATTATTAATAAGCTGATAAAATTAGATTTTTTTTTTTTATATCATGTGTGATTTATGACAATGTGAAATTTAACTGTGGTGTTGCTGGGACTTTCCCACTCCTAGATTCCTTAGCTTTCTGTAGCAACGAGGTGTTTAAGTCAGAAGTCTTATTTGGTAGCCAGTTGTCACGAGCCAGCAAGTACTTAAATCTGAGAAAAAGCTTTACCCTTTCATTAACATCTAAAGGATAAAAACTGCAAGAAACCGCATGCAGGATGGCAAACAGTTCTTTACCTGTCACAGTGGGAACTACCTCTTGAACTGCTCTGTCCTGATTCGTGCTGGGCGTCCAGGAGAATTTTTTCCATGTCTCCATTGTGGATGGAGGATGATGAAGGGACATGTTCCAGACCTCCGTTCTTCCCGTTGCCGTTGTCGTTACTATTGCCGTTGCCGTTCATCTGTAACTCCACCCAGGAACCTGTTGGGCCAGGCAGACATCATCTCATTAAAAGCAGTGGAACTCAAACCCATCTGAAGTTTATCAATTACACACAGAAAAAAACATGAACGTGGTGAATTCAGATAACATACACTGCTGTTGGGAAAAGCTCATAAACATGCATGGGAGACGGGACTGACATGTTTCTTCCTCTTTCATCAACAAAAACACCCCTAAAAAGTTATGTTTTGTTGCTACCTACCTCCAGAGCTAGTCAAATAGAACATCCCCTCTCTCCTCAACTATTAATACTTTAACAGGTCATGTTTCTCTTTGCAGTTTGAAGCCTCAATTATCTACGTATCACTCAATTACACTAACCACCCTGCTTCCCCGTTCTACATCTACATTCCATTTTGGAACAAAATTTTCACCCCCTACCCCCTTCTATACAACACCCCCAGCTGCAGCTTTATATTTTCCTTCTCTCCTCTACTTCCAAAAGCCCTGAATCAACCCCTGGTTTTTATATACATCAGGCAGACTGCCATTCTCAGGCCTCATTTGGCTTCCTTTGCCCTGGCCCCCTAACAAACATCTCTCATTCAATGCCGGCTGCCACCTCTCCTGTCCTACCATAACCTTAATAAATGGGTCACACCACAATTCAAACCATCACAAGCTCGAGGCAGGCACCAAGTTTCCTTTCACAGCTGAAATGCCCTGATAACATACATGTCACTGCAGTTAGATTAAAAGATTTCATTGCTCATAAGCCAAAATAAAGCACTGAGTAGCACGAGAAATCCAGAATTCTCACCCAGTAAGTTCAATGCCATCACTTCAGGCTTTTTTTCTTTTTCTTCTCTTTTTTATTTCCTTAGCCAGGGAACACTATATGGTGTACAAGCTGGTATTTCCTGTTTTTTCCCTTTTTTTTCCTAGTTATAACTATGGGCTATCCATAGGTGTACTGAGATTTGACAAAAGAGCAAAAGCGTATCATGAACCCTGGCAGAGCCTGCCCAGAGAGGTGGTGGAGTCTCCCTCTCTGGAGACATTCAAAACTTGCCTGGACACGTTCCTGTGGGACCTGCTCGGGCAGGGGGGTTGGACGAGATGATCTCCAGAGGTCCCTTCCAACCCCACATCATTCTGTGATTCCCTGTCCAACTCTAATTCCATCCTTCTCATTAAGATATGTAACAAGAATCATTTGACCATACAGCCGCTTTATTAGCCATGATTACGGAGCCAAAGATCTCCAATTTCACAAAAGCACACGGTTTTCTACGCAACATTAGTTCCCATTATCTGTCAGACAACAATTTCACACACGTATGTTGTGTCATCACAACTCCTGTGTAATTTAATTGGTGCCACTTGAAGGTGAGCTCTTTCAGATTTTTTGTGTCTGGTTCATTCTCTAAAGTTTTGACATCTTCATCACAGAGGTAAAAACAGTCAAGAGAAAAAAAGAAAACCTTAGGCTTTCTTTTTGTATTTTAGATACAAATACAACAGCTGAAACTACTGTTTATACATTATTTGTACAGGTTCTAAATTTTAGCACTGATTTCTTGACTTCTGAAATGCACCTTATTTCTATCACAAAGTTTTGGCTCTGGGAACTGCATCAGTGACACAGGAAGGGACAAATTCACCTATTTTCAACTTGATTTTGTGAAGCTGAAACAGAATGTATCCTCTGGACCAACTATTAACTACGCCATTATACAGATGAGCATGGAAGCATCATACTCGTTAAAAGTCCTGGTGGTTTATAGTCTGGTTTTCCCAAGCTGCATTCACAAACAAGGAATTTAGGATGTACACAGAGCTCTTGTGCACAACTCTGCACTACAGGCTGGGCTTTTCAGGCAGTGAAGAGTTAACTGGGAAAAGGCAGCCTTTGCTCAGACTAGTTGTTGTGAGACACAGAGTGAGCTTTTGTGCACAACCACAAGATATACACCAACTCTGCACTACATGCTGGGCTTTTCAGGCAGTGAAGAGTTAACTGGGAAAAGGCAGCCTTTGCTCAGACTAGTTGTTGTGAGACACAGAGATTGTATTATTTCAGATTTACGACGATTGCCGGTGTCTAATTTCAAAATAAAAAGGCCACATTGTAAGAACTACATCAGGAAGGCAGATTTGCCTTGTAGCAACACCTTTACAGCAAGAGGCCACACCTGCAAAAAAAGCACGTGGCAAATGCAGTTAGAAGACTGTTAGGCCACAAAGCTGTACGTTCCCCAATAACCATTCTGGAGCAGAGAGAATCTGTTGGGAGAATTATTAATGGTCAGGATCTGCAAAGACATCTATTATTAAAAAATCAGCAGCAAGTGACAAAGTGATGTGAAAAGACCAGAGGGCAAAGGTGCAAGGAGAGGTCTTCCTCCGACACCACGTACGGGTAGAGAAAAGCCCAGCAGAAGATGATCAGAACTGGTTGCTCAAGGATTCAGCTGCAGAACACACCTCCACAGCACTTAGGGTTCTGCACAAACACAATCTTTATTAGCCATTATCCCAGACTGACAAAACTTGCCGTTTATCTAAAACCCATTGCAGCCATACTAGGAAGAACACTCAAATTAAACTGTGAGTAAAGAGTTCCAACGAGTCAAGCAGTAGTTTACATGACGAGCAGCACGTTCTCCATCTGACCTCACTTTTAATGAGTCAAAATACATTCAAGGAAGCGTAATCTGACATCAAGCTAAAACATGCTACATACTCCCACTGGCAGTCACAACTGGTTTGGGAGAGGGAGCCAAAAAGCTCCAGTAGTTTCGAAGACTCTGATTAAAGGGAACATAAATCTCTGCTTCTTTAAAAAGATGCACAGAAGTATCTTTGAGAAGTAATAGAGAGTGCTTTTTGCCCCAAGCTTTCTTCAAAACTAAGGAAGTTACATTAATCACCCCCATGAGAACTCTTATTTTTACCATATTTCTATTTCACATTTTACTGTCAAGCAGATACATGGTAAAATTAAAAGTGGTATAATCAAGAAATGCAATAAAACTTTCCTCCCTTCACAAATCAGGTAACGCACACTTTGCTGGGAAAAAAAACCAACCAACTGAACTATTCATATGAATTGTATTTTTCTCCAAAATTGTTTTAATTTTGACCATGCTGTAAGGCTAATTGTCTCTCTATGAATTGATATACTTTAATTACATGTTTTTCCATAACTGGTAGACTGTTTGAACAAGAGGAGCTAAACGTGTTGGGGAAGAGGGCTCTCATTTTGTTTATTCCCTCTGTGATTTCACTTGGGGGAGGGGGAGAGGGTGGAGATACCAAAGACAGTATTTTTATATATATATATATAAAACGTATACATGTGTAAGGACACCAAACTACTAGCTCCCAAGAAGCCTGACCCATGGTATACCTGAATAAACTAAGAAATATCACTTTTGCAATGAAGTATACCATTAATCAAAAAGAAAAAAAAAATCAAAAGAGAGAGAAAAGAAAGCTGTTCAGATTCCCATAATGGTAATTATTAAGCAGATTTTCCATGACAGAGATAGATGGGTTCCTGCCTAAGGTGGGATTTCTTTTTTTGTCAATATGTAACAGAGCTTTATAATTATTAAAATATAGGAAGCATCTAGAATTCTCGGAGCAAGCAAGGCTTTTTGGGTGTTTTTCGTGAACCCAACAAAGCATCGGTTCAGTTACCAGTTTTACTCCCAGGTCTTCTGACCTTCGATTCAAGTGCTGAGGGATCTTTGAATGAAAGGCCCTAAACATGCACAAATGACATACAGAACAAAATGAATAAGCGTCTAAGCTCATTAGTCTCAAAAGGTTCACTGAAAAGCTTCTCTAATGGCAGAAAATGTACCTATAACACCAAAGCATTGTGGAGCGGCTGAACATCTGAAAGCAGCGCTAAGCCTCCGTGGAACTGATTGGTTGCATTTGTTTTGTTCATGAAGCACAGGCTATAAAACATTTCCTCTCATTCCTTGCGCTCACCACCTTCAGTAATCACATTGATTGTGCTAAGCCTTTACGTGCTGATCCAGCAATAAGACCTGCGTGGGCAGACCCAGCAGAGGCTTACAGCGCACTCAACTCTTGTTGCTCCTATCTTACAGCGGATTAACGTGTCCCACAGAGTAAGTTAACCAGAAAACAAAAAAGAAATATTAAAATCTAGAAGCGTCAAAGATTGGCGTTTACAAAGAAAGCACCGAGTTAGGCAGCAGGCACGCTGCAACTTTAAAACAGCATACTTGTTATTTAAGTATGCTACCAGCCCTGAATAATTTGGTAAAACACCTATTTGACTCCGGTGAATATTGTTGTAAACTGCCATCCTTATCACGAGATGCAGTGTTACCAGAACACAATAGCAGTGTTATGAAACGGGCATAGTTTATTCTTCTTTCATACAATTCCCATTGAGTTACAGGAGATCAACCAACCAATATATTTCCGTGGTCAGTTTAACTTCATTGTAAACCACGAAGGTAACAGTTAATCATTAATGCAATTTATTCACCTCTTCGACTGCAGAATCCTTAATAATTACAAATGAAAGGGCATATTGAAGTAGCCGTTTAAAACGGGGGAAAAGCATCTGCCAAGTAAGTATGTGAGCCTACAGAAAACCCAGCGACGTGCCTTACTAGTGTTATCCTAGGAACAAAAGGATGCAGCAGAGCAGCTGACAGAGATGCCGGATATAGAGGAAAATAGCTCACGTCAGTGGTATTGACTCAGCCACTGAATAAACTCATTCCCACAGTCACGCTCCTCCCCCTACCCTGCTGTATCCCCATCTTAGCTGGTAACACCAGCCACCGAATAAACTCAGTGTAACCACGGAACAAACCTGCTCCTGGCTCCACGGCGCTAGCTCGTTCCTCCGGCTGCGCCCGCCGAGGCCGACCCACCTCAGCCCTCCTGCCAGGCCCAAAACCCACCGGCCAGCGCCCTCCCCACAGCACCTCACCCCACTTTCGGCGGGCAGCCCACCCGCTTATCCCCACAGCCCCCTGGGCTTTCCCGCCGGCCCTGAGGCCCCCCCGCCCTCTTCCCGCCT
>NW_015090849.1:1362351-1397598 GCF_001431845.1 Calidris pugnax
CCACAGCGGCCGCACTCACTGTTGAGGCCCGGCTCGGTGTGCGTCCCCTCAGCCGGCGGGTTGTTGTTGTTGTTGTGCTGCTGCGGCGATTCCTGAGGGCTGGACATGGCGGCGGCGAGGCGAGGAGCGGCGACTGAAGAGCCGCTGGGGTTGGGACAACAACAACAAACCTGGACTCCGCTCCGGGCCCGGCCCCCCCGCCTCTCCTCACAGCGCGCAGGCGCCGGGGGCCGAGCCGCTCCCGCCCTCAGGCGGCTGCGCATGCGCCGCCCGCCCCGCCGCGCGTGCCGCGCACCATGGGGCTCCCCGTGCCTGCGCACGTCCCGCCGCCGCCGACGCGCGTGCGCGGGGCTGTGAGGGGAGGGGGCGGGAGGCGCCTCAGGAGCCGCACGTCGAACCGCGGGATGATCGGGATTGGAAGAGACTTTGAAAATCGTCGAGTTCCAGCCTCCTGCCCTGGGCAGGGACACCTCCCACCAGCCCAGGTTGCTCCAAACCCCCTCCAACCTGCTCTTGAACCCCTCCAGGGATGAGGCAGCCACAGCTTCTGTGGACAACTTAGGCCAGGGTCTCACCGCCCCCACGGTAAAGAATTTCTTCAAAATACCTACTCTATATCTCACCTTTTTCAGTTTAAAGCAATTCCCCCTTGTTCTATGGCTCCCCTCCCTTACCAAGAGTCCCTCCCCAGCTTTCCTGGAGCTCCTTGAGGGACTGGAAGGGGCTCCAAGATCTCTCCAAAGCCTTCTCTTCTCCAGGCTGAACCCCCACAACTCTCTCAGCCCCGCCTCCTAGCAGAGGGGCTCCAGCCCTCCCAGCATCTCCATGGCCTCCTCTGGCCCCGCTCCAGCAGCTCCATGTCCTTCTGATGTTGGTGGCCCCAGAGCTGGAGGCAGCACTGAGGGGTTGGTCTCCCCAGAGCGGAGCAGAGGGGCAGAATCCCCCCCTCACCCTGCTGGCCATGCTGCCAGGGATGCAGCCCAGGGTGTGAGGGGTTTTCTGGGCTGCCACCATATGTTGCCAGGCTGTATTGAGCTTCTCATCCTCCAACACCCCCAAATCCTCCTCAGGGCTGCTCTCAATCCATTCTATACCCAACATGGATTTGTGCTTGGGATTGCCCTGACCCAGGTGCAGGACCTTGCGGTTGGCCTGGTTGAACTTCATGAGGTTGGCATGGGCCCACCTCTCAAGTCTGTCTAGGTCCCTATGGATGGCACCTGGAGGGCACCCAGTTCCCCCAACATGGCTCTTTGTGTCTCATCAGACATTACCTATTCTGTTCTGCTTCCAGAGAGGATGGGATCAGCCTTTGCAGCTCTGTGCTGTCAACCTGTATCACCGTACCCATCCGGCCTGCGGCACAGAGGTGTTTCCTTGTGAGGGATTGCAGCAAATCCTCCCTGAGCGCAACGGGCATGAGGTAACCTGTCAGACCTGCACGGCACAATGGTACAAGGCTCCCAACACTTCTTTCCCCTCTCATCAGTCTTGCTTTGGCCCTAGGTAATTTTAAGCCAACTAATAGGTCTGTGAAATGTAGTTAAGACACTCTGAAAGAACTAATGGCTTTTAAGATTACAAGTAATACCCATCTGAAATGATAGTGTTTAGCAGACAAATCAACCTTGTACATGGCAGGTTTTTTTAATTACTGGCAGACAATTAAGATGGAGAAGATGGCATCTGTGTAACAAAATAGGACTTAACTGGGACGCAAAAGTATAGCTATAAAAAGTGAAATTATTAGTGTGCGCCACAGTTTCCTTTCAATATGAAAATGAAGACACAACCTCAGGCCATTTATGCGTGTACTGCTGTACTGAGAATGGGAGCAACACTGAATTTCCATGGGAGAGACTTTCAAATACAGATACAGACACAAACATCGACCTTACCCTGCTGAGGTTTCTTCAGTCATAACATGAGTAGTTTCTGTACCAATTATCTATTCTAAGTCACTTTCATGAAATGATCATATATAGAAAATAGGGTTCTTCTAAATTATTAATTTCAAGATAAGAGTCGGTTTTATCTTGAAAATCAAGTGAATCTATTCCTGAAGGCAGAGCGGCTTTTCATAGATACTTGGTATGGCAGTTAGCAGAGCGTTTACGAGGCTTCTTCTGTTTCGAATCTCATTTTTCACTCATTCACTAACAAAAAGAACCAGTAACTTTCTCACAGATGATTATTTAATTCGCCTTCACAGCTTGAGAAATCACCTTTAGTAACTTCATTCCATTTGACATCGCTTACACTTCAAGGTTTATTTTGAGGCCTGGTCTTTCTAGTAGAACTTTGTAACTCAAGTCCCATCTCACACACATACATATAAGCATTTTGCTTCCCAACAGCGGTAAAGGAGCCTTTTATATCCTAAACCTCTCCCCCATCAGCAGCCACAAGAATATAAATTGGGGTTTTTATATTTCCACAGTAGGATTTCAGTAATTAATACCATCAGAGACTTGAAGGCACACAGATACATTTCCATAAGTCATCTCCCTATTACACATACAAAGAAATAACTCTTTTTTTTTTCCTCCTTGTGTCAGAACTATTTCAAGCTAGAGACAAAGCCTGTATGTACAACTGGCACCATCATCCCATACTAGAATACCTGTTTCAAACGTTTTTCATCCTCTTCATCTGCACTATGTTGACAAGTGTCCAAGTACTGAAGTGTGGACATTTGAAATCCACCTTTCATAACACTCACCTTTCTTACCAAATTGACTACCTAGCCTGTGAGACTATCCAGTGTCTAATCTTGTAGAAAATCTGGGTGTCTCTGGGATAGCACTGAAACAGAATTAGTGTAGTAAAAAGAATGCGGTATTTTAAATAATTTAATAAAAAAAGCTGTTTACAGGTAGGAGGGCCGCAGATACATTCTAGATTGGGATCTGAACAATGAGCTACTTAAGATTTTGAATAGAAAACCTGCCCAGGTAGCCCTATCCTACTTTGCAACCCTAATGATCACAGGCTAGCATCATGAGTATTTGTCATCTCCATCATTCAGGAAGCATTTGCCATAACACTTGTGGCATGAATATTTATCAGTAAAGTGGGACTATTAAAATTTCTGAGTCAGAAATAAATTGATCAAGATTATAGAGTGAGTCAATGCAGAGCCAGAAATAGCATTCACAAGTCCTGACTTACAGCCCTGTGCTCTAACCACTACACAGGTTCCTTAAGGCAGTTGAATGATGTAATTAATGTTAGTAATTTGAATCCTTGGATGGAAAAGGCTATGACAATAACAAGGTTGGAGGGACAGAAAACCGCATGTTAATAGAAGAGAAACAAAGGCCATAAGCTTCTGGGAAAAGCCTTTTGTACTGAAGTGCAATAAAAAGGTTTTTCTTCTATAAAATTATAGAAAGCCTTTAAGGTGATTGAAATCAAAGTAACGAGCTTGGTTTATCTCAAAGAGCTGAGCCAAATCCCAGTCTCATTCTCATGGTTCCAAGCTGTTCTCAAAGTTTGAAGCAGTTTAAGTAAAGAATGAGTCTTAAACATGCTGCACTTACTTTTCTTTTCTTCATCTAGTACATCTATACCCCAAATCTGATAAAAAATGCCAACCTGGTACCACCCCAGCATCTGGCAAACACAAAAGCCGTCTTTTCCCAACACACCTCGGTCTGTTTCTTTATGCTGGAGGCAGTGATGATGTGTATTGGAAACACTTGTGTTTTATATTTAGCAACAACTGATCAAACATACAGTCCTTGTAGATAAGTGGCCGTTCCAAAGATGAGTTTGAGGGATAATTGCAACATCTCAGCTCGATCCCTTGCGTTTTTGAAGCACCCACCTTCTCGTTGGTGACATTTTGCCTCCTAGTGGTGAGCACCGACACAGGAAAAAAAAACACGTCAGAAAAAACGGAGTGCTGTTTTCTTGTAAGAGACAAATAGATGATTTTTTTTGCAAAAAGTTGAGATTATTAAAATGCAAGGGTAAGTTGTGTAGAGAGATGGAATTTATGCCGTTTCTCAGCTGTGTCACAGTAGGAAGAAACGCTTACAGGTTTTATTCCAGCCACTGCTATCACTTTCTTCCACTGCTCATTTTTACAAGCCCAAACTTTTCTTTACCAGGCTAAATAAGATGTTTGCTCTTGGCAAACATATAAAAATCACTCAAGACACCGATAGCCATTACACAGCAACCCACCTCCAGCACACCTCTCCCCACTGGGATTCTGTATAGCAATCCTTCCATTTATAACAGCTGATTGCATGGGAAAGGACAAAAGGAAGTATCTTTTTGATTACAGTCAGAAGCGTATGTTCTCTACAGCCCGAGATGACGGGCTGAAGACCAGTGCACAGGAAATCACTTCCTAGCTACGTTGTGCCTAAGAACAACCAATTCCAGAGCTACCATTAAAAAAGTAAAAATACTAGTATTCAGCCCCTCTCCAAGAGGGGGGAAAAAGTACAGCTTTTTGCTTATCAGCACTAACTCAGCTTTTGTCAGTTAGGCTGAGAATAAAAGAGTATATATTTAAATAATAAATGCTGGAGTAGTTACAGCCCTGCCTCAACAGTGAGGGCAGTCAGGGTGTTGCTGCATATTCAACATGTTTTCAAGGCAGCAGATGCTGCTCAGCAGGAAAACGGTGAAGGGATTTCAGCCACAGAACTCCCCTACACCTCAGCACTGTACCAGTCCAATAACCAACTTACACTGAGCGTTAATTGTCAGCAACAGTGTCACTGTGGTTCAGAGTGTGGTTGTAGTTTTGCAGTGGTTGGGATTTAGGTCGCATTGCTGGCTTCAAGACAAGACACGAGGGAACAGAACGCCTTTTCTGTATTTAGTCTGGTATTCAAGGGCTGAGAATTGAGGATTTGCACTGGTTTCACTGGGTGCTGGAAAAGATGGCTAGAAGGGAGCAGCTGCTTTTTGGTAACCGTGCGTGTTGGTGGAGGGCAGAATGACCCCAGCACCCCCCTGCCTGGCAGGCTGGCCAGGACTGGGCCCAGAAATGGCAACACAGAATGAGGTTCTGTTCAACAAGCAGTAGGGAAGAGATCAGGAATTGCAAAAAAAAGTAGCCGTAGATAAAGAAAAATAGAGGGACAGGAAAGAGGATAAAAAGCACCCTGACAAAATGGATTCTATGCATACTTTTATTAATAAAATATAAGATTTACAGCATATGTCAATGGACAGTGTGCTTAGAGAATTATCTAGTTGGATAGTTATGACACCAAAGTCAGTAGCTGGTTTTGGTGAGGATAAATCAAACCTCAGGTGACATGCTAGGGATCACCGCTACTGAGAAAACCAAAAACCACCTTTTCCCAAACTAGCTTTAAAACCCCCTGGTTCCATCCCAACATGCCCAGCTGAGGTCCGAGAGGCAGTTTCGCTTGAATGTAGTATTGCTAGAAGGCTGCGCTTTGTTCTACGTGACATCTACCTGTCCAGTTCTGTGTCCTCTTCACATCCTCACCTCCTCTTGTGCCTGTGCTAAGCAACTTCTCGGGGATTCAGTGCATCACTCGGGACATTCAGCTACACACAAGAGCAGCAGTCTTGACACCATGACCCTCGGTCTTCCCCAAAGAGCAGTCATTAAACCTACGCCGTTCTTCGCAAAATGGAGATGAATTGTACCAGCTCTGATGCAAACGAAGCATCTAATTACCTCTTTGCCCTTGCGATAAGAATAAACCTTGGCCCTGATCCTGTAAACACCTATACACATGATTAACATTACTCAACACATTGTTTCCTTAACTATCAGCAAGTATAGTCACTTGAGTAAAATTAGTCACATGCCATGTAAGGAGGAGTAGGGCCTACTAGTTTATTCACCCATTGGAGAACAGTTGCTGTCCCTGGGGCAGTTAAATTTTTTTTTACAAGGCTAACAGGTGAAAAAAAAAAAAAGTAAAATCCTTACAAAGGCTCATGGTCAGGCATGCATGTTACAAGACAAATACTGTATTTAAGAGAACCAGATCTAATAAATATTAGAATTTTTTTTACATTTTCAAACCACTGCACAAGGACTTAAAGAAATTAAAGTATGATTGCAATAGTAGTCTTGTTAACAACCTCTAACCCAGCCATAACTTTACAGCAGAAACAGTATCTTAGTTGATCAAATAATAGAGGCATTATAATAACTACCTATAACTAAGCCACAGAAGTAATTTAAATATAGGTAACCAAAAAGTGAAAATTCTCCCAGTCAAGATAAGTTCACTACGACTTTAAACTTAATTCTGAACATTTCCGTAAAGGAAGAGTAAACCTAAAAGCACAATTAGCAAAAATATCCGGAGGTAAAAACTCATGAGCCTTATAAAGCATCAATATCTAGTTCATCTTTGGATAAGCCTTATTTGCTGAAGAGTTTAAATCTCTCAAATATCTATGAACACTTATTTCATGCAGCTTCTGTACTCCACGTATTTTCTGATCGTTGCACCATTTAACATTTCTGGAAGTGCAATAACTTTGCAAAGCCAAAAGCCAGAAGAAACACTTGCATGGTAAAACTACATTTCCACTCAGTTACTGATAGCAATAAGATACAGAAAATAGAGCATCTCAGAATGCAGTGTAGTAATTAGCTATGTAATCACTTGGTATTTTGTACTACATAACATCATACCGCCAGACAAGAATTCAGACAACTTTTTAAAAAGCCACAGGGGACTTCGTACTCTAAACAAGGCATTAAAGGTTTTGTATCCTAGAACAAGGCATTAAAGAAACCAGGACAAAACTAAACATTAAGACGTTAGTCCCATAAAATGGATTTTCAAACCTGAAAATTCTATTCCTGTTCCAATTTAAGCAATAGTTTTTAAAAAAAGAGCCTTCAGGGATAGCGGAACAGTAACCGATGTGGTCAGATTATGGCAAAAATCTGAGAGCAGTTAATGGTTTTGACGTGGAAGTGGTCAGCGCGTACTACTGGTACTGTCATCATTCATGAACGAATGCAGATACTTGTGAAATCCCTCCCTCTCTTCATTCCCATGAAAAATAATTAATACTGGTTAAAATCATTACAAAAAACATCATTTTATTTTCATGCATCTAAGGTAAAACACAGAGTATTTGTATAAAGAGGTAGATTAAAAAAAAGAAAACAGATTCTCCATTCTTTGTCACTTTTATTCAGTAGTTTGTTTGTTGTTTTTTTTTTTCCTTATTTTCTCTTTTTTGGTGCCAGACATGGCAAGGAGTGATTACAGTCAACTGTTTATTAAAACATTTGTTGCAACACAGACCCCCTTTACCACTGACCCCAAACGGACCCATTTCATGTGCTTTATTTTGTTTTGTTTTTTTCTATACACCACCACCAAGGCTAGGTGGAGGGGGGTGAAAGGGAAAGGGGGAGTCCAGGAGGCCAGAAGGAGGAGGAATGCTACAAGCCACAGCAAGAATGAGCTGTATTTAATAAAAAAAGGGGGCCACGAATGATACAGTAATGAGGTTACACAATTAAATCCCATAGCATGATTGAAGGCTTTCCCTGTGTTTGACGTCATCACAATGGAAGGCATAAAAAGTGGAGTAAACCGATGTTGATACAGTCCAATCTAGTCCATTAGGCAAGATGGTGCAAGTAGTCATTTAAATTAAAAAGTGCCCTATCCTCACCTAAATGGCTAGCAGACATGGAGAAGAACGCAGTGACGGATCAACAGAGCTTTCTCCATGTAGCTATAAAAGTGTGTTGTCATATGGCACATTTTTAAACACTGGAAAGGGGTGCCATAATGGACCTCTCATTCTCTTTCGTTTACAGGTACAAATGCTAGATTCAACTATTTCAACTATGCAGGAAGTGGACTCTTCAGTTAGGAATGCCAACCCTAATTCATTTTGTCTTGAAATATATACAAGTTGTTTGTAGTAGCTACAGCAATGATGTTTTCCTTGGGATGCCAGGCCGTGTGTAGAATCTTCTTGTTGAAGTCTAGGCTGTCGACACTGATTTCATCCTTCTTTCGCTTACCGCTGGCGCAAACTTTACGTGGCTTCAAAACGGTTCGGGGTTTGTTGTTCTCCCGGGACGCCTCTAAGGTGATGTCTCGCTTCGTGTTTCTGTCAAACATTCTGAAGAAGTTGTTGTAAGATCCCGTCATGACAATGCTGCAGGGGTGGGGAAGGAAGAAAGTAACACATCTGTTGGAAATAACCTCTCTTTTTATGAAACCTGAAGGTCCCAACTAAGATCATGCCTCAGTTTATAAGCAGAAAGCAGGCATCCTTGCCCATGCCTTCTACAATCTGAAGTGAAACTAACGCATTCAAATGTTTGATTTTTTTTTTTTGATAAGGTGTCTTTTTCCTTAACTGGACCTTTTAAGGTACACACTCTGTTATCTAAGCAATTCCAGTATAATTCAAATCTGTTGTGCATACATGGAGAAGTGAGCTAATGAAAGCCAAATACATCAGATCTTTTTGCCATGTAATTTCAGTTACAAGAACTTAGGTACTAACTAACATACCCACTTTGTGATAATACCTTATAGGACATCCTTATTTTATATCACCTTTTCAGTAAGACAAATATATTTAGAAGTTTCCCTGTCCTTCTTTTGCCTCAAAAAAGAATCATTACAGATACTGAGTTTTAAAAGGTCAAATATATTTACAAGTTTCTCTGTCCTTCTTTTGCTTCAGAATCATTACAGATACTGAGTTTTAAAAGGAAAAAAAGCTATGGCTGACAATACTGATAGGGATACAATGAGCTGATTCATATCTAGCAAATAAGCAGTTAATGACATGATTAACAGAAAAGCAACAGTTGTCTTAAATGGTATTACTGGCTAGTCAACCATGCCTGAGCAAGGCAAATTGACAACTCATTGTAAGAAAGAAAATTCCTAGAAGGTTTTTCCCTTTGTTGTGCCTTTTGACAAGGCAACTTAAAGAGAACACACACACAGAGGCTCCCCCCCAGCCCTGGTGTAGGTTCTTACAGGTAGAGCATCAGTCAGAGAACAGGGTTTGAGTACATGGGCCTTATTCCCATACCAATCATTCCAAAGTCGGATCGTGACATGATATGGGGAGGGGGAACAAACCCAAAGAGATAAATGCCAGGCAAAATAAATGTAGTGGATTAGGGTATTGGTGGTATTTCACCAGTTAAAGTTTGCAGAAAACCATCTCTGATCTCACTGCTTCACCCATCTCTCCAGTTTAAGCAGCTGGAACATTTGATTCCTATTTCATTCTGGCAAAGTGACAAAACTCAATTTCGAGTCAAATTCTGTAACTCTGTAGCACACTAAGGCAATTCTCTATAATCCTATGCTACAGCTTCAAGGGTTAGGAACTACTATACATATGTCAAAGTCTACTGAGGTACTAAAATATTATCCAAGCCAGCCCACGAATAAAACCAGACAGATATTTAAGGTCATGCTTCAACTTGCCCATTTTAAGAATAACTTGGAAAGCTCTTAAGTGCATATAGAGAAGAATTTAACTTGCCTGTCTGATCCATTCCAACAGCATTCAAATTTGTCAAAAATGCAATCATTCTCATACAGTGAACAAAGTTTACTTCTGAGGTATTCATGCACCTGGAAAAAAATTAAACTGAATGAATACTGAACTCGCATATCGGTAAAATAACCTTCAGAGATTCTGTTCCACAAGTAATTAAGTGTCTGACAGTGCTTAGACCCTACCCACAGGAGCATACACAGCTCCCTCCTCTGACTGCATGGATAAAGAACAAAATGAATAGATGCAAGAATTAACATTTTCTGCTCTACAGAGATTTCAAATGAATGCAAATAGCAGCAAGTCTCTGTGGATGGGGAAAGAGACATCTCCCCAAAGTAGTCAGTTTTTCAGAATGCTTGCTCTCCCGGAGCAGTTCTCATACCCTCACTACTCTTTAGACATCTGAAAGGTTTTATCAGACTTTGCTTCTTGCTAAAAATCATGCTTTTGTGGCTGATCTTCCTCCTGTGTATGATGCTGAGGATCCTTTCACAACTTTTTTTATGAAGGAAACGCCATAGTAATTTTCAGTGCCAGCTAAAACCTTTTTCTGCAAAGGAAGCGTTTTACCTCCTATTTTCTCCAGGAAAGAGCAGGAGAATATAAAGCCAACTGAAGACTCTAAGAGAGATGTGCTACCTCATGGCTGAAGATTCCCTTTCCACATTTCCTTTGTGTAAGAGGGAGGCTTTTTTATACCCAAACACTGTTTTGGGTTCTGCCATCAGCCTGCAAATAGCAATATCCTTTGGCACTTGTGTGGAACCCACAAATCTCATTGATGATTTACTTTGGACATAGAGATCTACAGACAAAAATTTACTTGAACTGCCACATCAAGACTATTAGTAAGACGCAGCATCCTTCAAGGTTTTAATTTCTAGCCAACATCATCTTCACTGAATACCTGGTATGTTTCCACAGGTCTATTTTCCATATTTAAATCCCAGATCTTCACTGACAGGTAATCTCTAGTCATCATATATCGACCACTATGGCTAAATTTGACATCAGATATGGAAGAGATGATTTCAGAGAAAAATGATCTGTTGCTAGGGTCTTCTGGTTCTTCAAACACTGTATGAAAATAAGAAAGGCATTTCAAGAGGTTAAGTTTATGTCTCTTCCAATACAAGAGGCACCCAAATTAGTTTAACATTTTCTCAATCACCTTGCCACCCTGGGCAAGTCTGCCTGCACTATATACAGTAACTTTATTTAAGAAAGCCTTATAACACAATTGCCATACTCTGAAATATTTTATTTTCATATCCTTCCAATACAAGAGGCACCCAAATTAGTTTAACATTTTCTCAATCACCTTGCCACCCTGGGCGAGTCTGCCTGCACTATATACAGTAACTTTCAATAAGAAAGCCTTATAGCACAATTGCCATACTCTGAAATATTTTATTTTCATATCAAATCAAGGTCAGTTTCTAAATAAGTGAACTACTCACTAATATTCAGAGCCTTCACTCACACATGTAAGGTATCAAGCATCAATTACAGACCAAACTCCACAAGTGTTTCACCTCCTGACAGCTGCAGAAAGCCATTCCTGGTCCTGTTGTCTACGCAGACTCCCCAGCTTAAGCTGCTAATAATTTTATTCACCACTTCTTGTGGCAAAATATGAATCTAATCTTAAGATTGATTCAGACTTCGGGTTTTAGATCTATTGAACGTACTACAGAAATCCAATACAAATATATACACACACACTTCAGGGTTTAATAGCTTCTTACTGAGCACTTGGTTTCAAATGCAGGACAGAACTTACATTTTGAGTGTCTGTCACAGAGCGCTCTAATACAAGAGACACCCAAATTAGTTTAACATTTTCTCAATCACCTTGCCACCCTGGGCGAGTCTGCCTGCACTATATACAGTAACTTTCAATAAGAAAGCCTTATAGCACAATTGCCATACTCTGAA
Organism: Calidris pugnax; assembly: GCF_001431845.1. NCBI lineage: Eukaryota > Metazoa > Chordata > Aves > Charadriiformes > Scolopacidae > Calidris > Calidris pugnax. Next base: position 1,373,809 of record NW_015090849.1, read on the forward strand.
ATATTTTATTTTCATATCAAATCAAGGTCAGTTTCTAAATAAGTGAACTACTCACTAATATTCAGAGCCTTCACTCACACATGTAAGGTATCAAGCATCAATTACAGACCAAACTCCACAAGTGTTTCACCTCCTGACAGCTGCAGAAAGCCATTCCTGGTCCTGTTGTCTACGCAGACTCCCCAGCTTAAGCTGCTAATAATTTTAGTTACCACTTTTATTCTGGCAAAATATGAATCTAATCTTAAGATTGATTCACCACTTCTTGTGGCAAAATATGAATCTAATCTTAAGATTGATTCAGACTTCGGGTTTTAGATCTATTGAACGTACTACAGAAATCCAATACAAATATATACACACACACTTCAGGGTTTAATAGCTTCTTACTGAGCACTTGGTTTCACCGAACAGCAAGATACTCCACGAGGAGACAATAAATGCAGGACAGGACTTACATTTTGAGTGTCTGTCACAGAGCGCGATTCAGACTTCGGGTTTTAGATCTATTGAACGTACTACAGAAATCCAATACAAATATATACACACACACTTCAGGGTTTAATAGCTTCTTACTGAGCACTTGGTTTCACCGAACAGCAAGATACTCCACGAGGAGACAATAAATGCAGGACAGGACTTACATTTTGAGTGTCTGTCACAGAGCGCCGACGCTCTCATATCACAGAGACGAATCGTTCCTTTACTGCTGCTGTATACAAATGTGTTACAGCTGTTTGGGTGGAACTCTGCAGCCGTTATCACCTCTGTGAGCTCCTCCATGTTGGCAGGCTTAATATCTACAATATCTACAGGATTGGGTTAAGGAGTTTTCTCCAGTTTTCATTACGCATTTTTCAGCTTTCAATGTATTCAGCAATGCTTCTTCCGTTGACCTAAACATCTCTGAAATAGCCAAACAGAATTAAAACAAGCCAATAAAAGCAAAACAGTGCTTGAAATTTGGAAGCAGGGCAAGACTTCCATGCCAAAGGCTGTGGGACCCAATCAAAAATGGGATAAAAGTTGATTTTAAGCTCCAAAATTTGTCTAGAAATCAAGACAGTAATACTGCATTCTGTATTCAGTTTGAAGTGAATTCTTACAACAGCACAAACCTGCCTAATTTTTTGCTCCACTTCAGTGGTAATTAATTCTATACTACATATGTGTCACCCAGGTGTTCTCACACAGAACTTTATTTTGCTTAATCACACGACTACATTATAAAGAAGGCCTGTGTGGTTTCTGCTCAGGATCCTGCTGATTTGTCCACAAATCTCTGCTCCCAGCAATGGGACTGAATAACTATTTCTGTGATCCTACTGCCTGCAACATCATAGGTGCAGATGCAAAGAGGGGCTGATGGTTAGGTTAGAAAGGAAAAAAGAATTAAATATTATTAAGATCAAGATGGTACTTCTGACTTGCTTCTTACTGCAAGCCAAGAACATTTTCAGCATGTAGTTTCCTGGAATGCTGCCTTCCACAATTGCTCATCTCACTTCAAACCCTAAGCTTTTTTGTCCTTTAGAAGAGTTTTGTTTTTTTTTTTTTACCATACAACTTCTTATATTGCTCATACTGATCTACTTCTCCAGAAGCAAAAGCCCTTACAACTACCAAGGAGAGATAACCAGGAGATGGAGACACACGCTACACAAACAGCTTTTCATGAAAGGAAATAAAATCCAACACCTTTTTATAACCAAACTGTTCCCATCATACAAAACAATGCAAAAAAAAAAGATACTAAAACTTCTGTCTGTAATTTCTAGGTGCCACAGGTTAATCCGCAAGTCATCGGCAGATAAGTACTTTTCATAATCGCTATTAATGGAGATGGTATTGATGTGATACGTGTGAGCATTGGCAAATATTCTTCGCGGACTAGCTTCAACCATGAGGTCCATGGGCCTGAATACTGGCACCTGCAAAATATAAAGTGATGGAAGTTTGATATATATACCACAAACACACTGGCAGTTGTCATCATCACAGCCCTTCAACACACCAAACGTAATTTCTAGGTGCCACAGGTTAATCCGCAAGTCATCTGCAGATAAGTACGTTTCATAATCGCTATTAATGGAGATGGAATTGATGTGATACGTGTGAGCATTGGCAAATATTCTTCGCGGACTAGCTTCAACCATGAGGTCCATGGGCCTGAATACTGGCACCTGCAAAATATAAAGTGATGGAAGTTTGATATATATACCACAAACACACTGGCAGTTGTCATCATCACAGCCCTTCAACACACCAAACTGATTAAAATACACTTAATCCCGAGGTGTGATCATGAAGTATCTGCCAACTGGCATCACAGAAAATGTAAAGTTCATAATCTGACAGGGCAGCTACTGAGCCACAGGCTAATCTGTGTTCCAGGTGGGGAGGGAGAGGAGAAATCACTTGAATTTGGCTAATTGACAGAGACTGAACTACTCACCCGTAGTGTTGTAACTGTAGTAGGATCCCTATACCGTCCATCTTCTTCCTTTAAATTATAACCCTCTGGTCTTTTGTCCCTTTCACTGATTTTCCATAACTTTATTGTTTTATCTGAAACAAACCAGCCACAGTTTAAAAATCAAAGCTCTAGTGAAGATACCAGTCTTCACAGTTGATGCACTTTTAATGTGAAGCCTTCCAACAAGACAAGACCACCTACGTGCACCAAGAAAGACAAAAATACTGCTTGGAGAAAACAAGACAAGATAAAAAGCATTAAAAATACCTCCTCCACAGTTTGTTCTTTTTATAAAAAGTTATAGCAAGTTCCAGTTAGACTCAGGATTGTTATGAATGACTAATATAAGCTCTCACACCATTAATATACGCATACGAAGGTACTGAATGACAGTTTAGCTAAGACCCTGTGCTATAAAGCAACCAAATCCAAAACAACTAATAGAGCACCCCATATTGTGGGGTTCTGTACCCAGGGAAGCCACAACAGCAGCAGAGTTACTTGCTTCCAGCCTTTTGAAAGTGGAGAGGATTAGACAAAATCCTAAGAGCAAACCCATGCACCAATCAGTCACCGTGCAAAATTAAGTCGTTACTTACCATTTGTAGACAATAAAAACTGAGCAGCATTTTTCTGGGGTAACCACCTAATTTTGTTGATCTTCTCTTCGATTTCTAAACTTTTCAAGTAGTCAAACTCTGGTTCATGGCTTTGAAAGGTACTGTAAACATTGTATTCTCCCCTACTGTGAGACTGGGTTTTGTTCTAGAAAGAGAATTAAATGATTAAGATACATATGCAATGTACAAGATGCTTTTCAAGGCTGCGGGCAGAAGCCAGAACTAGGTATTTATGCAGCAAGAGATCTAGGGAGACTGCTAATTAGCATAAGAACAGGTTAAGACCTCTACACTCTATTGTTGCCTATGCCAGATTTGCCATGGTGTATCCTTTGGTGCACGACTTGCCTTATGTTAAGGAGCCTGGACGAAATGAAGATCATCCCTTTTGCAACAACTTGATTAGAATTTCTATTATTTTGGCTAAGAAAGTATCAGAGAAGAAACAGTTATCACAGCAGCTTTTGATTCCTGAAGTCTCCAGAAACTCTCCTCAGTCACGTGAATAATACCTTCAGCAAGTCCTCAGGTTAATTCTGAGCAGCTGAACTTAAAAACTAACATTTTGCCTAAACATTCTAGGCATGATAAGTTTTCTTTAAAAAAAAATAAAAGAACCCAACTCAAAAGGCTTCATCATTCTCTCATCTTTAATTTTTCCATCTTTGTTTTTTAAGGAGAACATTCCTCAAGAGAAACACACAGCCACATACAGCAAATCTACTCTGTGGGTAAATGTGGCTGCCAGGCACACTATGGGAATCCCACGTCACCTCTACATTTATACAAGCAGCTCCACTATTCTGCTTTATAATCTCCACATTCTGAGACCTTCTAAACTGCTTAAGCAGCTTTTTCTTCTTGTTCTGGAGATGAGGGGGGAAAAAAAGCTTAACACCTCTGCTGAATACATCTTTGACATGAAAAGTCACGCCTGCAGTGAGCCTGTTCAGGATGGAACTATTTGGAAAAGTGAAAATCCTCCAAACTTGCATAATTCTTCTTTCTAAAAGCTGTGTTTTAGGCAGGGGCTTCCTAGCACTAATACTGCACTGCATGCACTGAACCTTAAATTCCCTGCAATGGGTAAGGAGACAGAAAACTGGAACCCTGTCTGAAATAGTGCTCACTAGGTGTACTTGTAATTAATTCAAGCTTAATTTTGCGATATATTCCTGTTCCACCCATTTCAAGAGGTTGCACCATCAGATGCCTTTCCTGTGATACGTTCTTGAGCAGGGACTTTGCTCCTTCCTTTTCGTGTGTCTCACGTCCATCCGTTCACCTCATCCCTTAATACCTCACTAAAACATGCTTCTTTGATACGATCCTTGCTAGCCCACATTTGTCACATTCCTTGCATCATTTTCTCTTGCTTCATACCCTTACATTAATGGCTAGCAGGAATTCTTACATTTTACAATAAGCTGGGAGGGAGGGAAAAGCGGAAAAAAATGCTTAGAAATAAAATCTGGCACTAGAGTATTGTACCACACCTATCAATTATACCAGCTTTCCCACCCTAGAGAACGGAAGGAACTTTGTTTTAAGTTTCAGTTAAGTCTTAACAAGTTAAACAGGGTCACTCTGGACAACAGGCGACTGCTAAAGTAAATCTATTGTGCTTTAGGAAATGCTGGTGGTGGTGGTGGTTCAAGGAACTTTCCTTCAATTCCATACCTACCCTAATGTTTGAGTCTTAAATATACTTGTGTATTCTAGTAAAACTCTACAGGACTAGAATAATATATAAAAGCAGTAACATATGAAATCCATCCTTGGGATAAAAGCAAAATTTAAACCAGACCATCTCACAGCACTCAAAAAAAAATAAATAGTATCAGAACAAGAAGAGGTGTTGGCCCAAGTACCTTATGTTAAATTCCAATTTAGGTAATTACAGGCTGCCCACGCAAATTCCTCCTCCAGTTTCAATTAGCTACAGTATTCATTTCCTGCCTAGAACTTGTGCAATGGCACTTGCTTCTCGGGGCTGCCACGTTCCAGCCCAGAGGTGGCAGCCTTTGGCAGGGGGTGATGCTACAGGAGCTTGTATAACTCCATACAGAGCACTCACGTTTTAGTGGTTTTCTTCCTGTATGTATGGTCTGTAAAGCACCCTGGAATGCACTGGGATAGGTGGTGGTACATAGAATCATAGAATTGTAATACTTAATTGTCTTTTTGATGCTCTTACAGTAACTCCATACAGAGCACTCATGTTTTAGTGTTTTTCTTCCTGTATGTAAAGCACCCTGGAATGCAGTGGGATAGAAGGTGGTACATAAACCCAATTAAAATACTTAATTGTCTTTTTGATGCTCTTACATATAAAACTCGCTCTAGACAGTAGTGCATATGCCCTAACTATTAATGCATTAGGGAATCAAGCCCCTGTTGTTCATTTCCTGAACACCAAGGAGTCAAATTATGCCAAAACCAATTCCTTGCAACTTAATCCAATAACGCAGGTGATTCTCACTGTAGCCAGACTCACAGATCGTTAAGGATGAGCCATGGGTTATGCATGAAAAACCTAAGTAGCCATTTAAAGATGAGAACAGGCAATTAGCTATTTAAGCTTTGAGCTACACTGAAGTAAAGGATCCTTGAAGGATGCAAGCTAAACTCAGACTTTAGAAAAAATACACACAAAAAACCTCAAAGAAAACCACCACAAGAGTTAGTGCTGAAACTGCAGGAAGATGACAGTGAGGATACTCCACATGCAGTGTTCATCTCAGGCTCTGGCCAGAGAAATTTGGGCAAAGACCAGTCAGTTGGGAATATCCCACTAGATGGCACCAACTGACCAACAGTCATTTATTCCTAAAGAGACCAGTGCACAGGAATTGCCCACCCACCAGCAGACAACAACTTGGGCTGGGGAACCGTGGAATTCTTAAAGTTTAGGATTTTTAGAATTGCAATTGAATGAAACTCTAAGGAGAGCAGCAGCAGCATGGCTTTTCCAGGCAGTGAGATGACAGAATTGCTTTTTTTGTCCTCCTCCCTGAAATTAATTCTAACCGAGTCAACTTCTACCCATGGCCTAAGTTTAAAATCAAGCTCTCCATCTCAGCTCTCCCACCTCCAACGTGGGAATAAAAAGCCCTTTCCTGCCATTGGAAGATTTGGCTCTAGAATTCTGAAAAGACCAAAAGAACAAGTATAAAATGAAAAAATACCTTTGCTACTATAATTCTATGATTTTAGCTTATTGATACCAGGATGGAAAAGGCCATCTTAGGTCACAGTTACATACTCACTTAAGGGAAACTTTTATTACCTAAACTACAGTGATCTCTAAAATAATCACAGCCAAGCAGAGTCATAGAACAACCAACTTGATCTTCCCTGAGGTCTTTTTGTGTCCTACCTCCTGCCCTTTTTTTTTATTTTATTTAAACACTCTTTAGACCACAGCTCTAAGAGTGTTAAAAGAAAAACTTATTTCAAACAGCGTCGCAAAGTTCTCAATCATTTATTCACTCTTAAATTTCATTATTTTAATAACTTATTACAAAGGCATGCACTTCATGTGAAGTTTTTTATGAAAGCATGCTCCTTTTCTTTAAAAAGGAGAATGAATAGGAAGAGAGAACGTGAAACACACTTAGTTAGCACTCACCTCCTGCTCCTGTTGAAAGATGACAACTCTCCCTCCTTTGTCTCCTGTCGCTAACAACTCTCCAGAATGGTTAAATTCTACTGTAGAAATTATATCCGCTGCAGAGGAACAAAAATAAACCCCACGAGTTAATAATTCTTCTAAATATTAAGTGGCTAATAAAGCTATGATTTTAAGTAAAAAAGAAAATGCATATTTCAATTCTGTTTAAGTATACTTGTATTATAAAATACAAGCAGTGATTTCTTCAAAAAAGATACAGAAGTGTTTTTTCTAAGGGTATACAACTGAAAACCAGTTACTAGTTCACCGTGCCAGTTACAAGTTCAGTGCTGTGTGCTAAATTGTTTCTAAAGGTCTTATATTGTCACTTCTTGGAACTGTTTCTCTGTTGTGACTGCTGCTCTAGTATAGTAGAGAGATGGATTTTCAGTACATACTGTAACAGCAGAGACCATGTATATACATATTCCTACCTTTATTTCTCCATTCTGATAGAAGAGTTAGAGAGAGTCATTCCCCATAAGATTTTTTTTTTAATTGCAGACTCTGTACACATTTGAGAACTTAAGGGCAAAACGTATTAGAGTGGAGATGTTCAGACATCAGTGTCTAAGGAATGCAAAGATGCAGAATAAAAACAGCTACAGAAAATTAGAAAATAAATCCAAGAGACTGTTTCTAAATATACCTCAGTATCTCTCCTGGATGAGGAAGGTTTACATTACCACAAGCCTTTTTATATGGAGCACTAACATTTAATTGTGACCATACATTGACAAAACACCCAGTCATGCCCAGTATCAAGTCGATCTGTTTACACAGCAAAAAGAGAAATGACAAATACAACTTAACCTCAAGCACACCCACTCACTTTTTCAAATACACACATGCCCCTCATACTTTCAATTAGTAGAATCAGAAGCCAAACAATTCTTTGAATGCCGACTTCAAATTGAAATACAACTATATAAATCTCATTTTCTGCAGAAGAAAGTACCTAAGGCTTTTTTTATATATGCAAGTTTTCAGGCTATTCACTTTCACCTCAGTCTAACATAGACAAACAACATACCCTCTTTTTCTGTTGGAGAGTTTCTTCTTTCTATTAATTAATTAGAGTTAAAAAATGTCTGGTACCTGCCCTACAGACTGAAAGCAGCCACTAAACAAAAGCCACTCAGTCTGGATTTCCACAGACACTATTGTGCAGCCTATCACGGAAGCTATCTTATCATCAACAGCAAAAGGGCTATTTCATTTTGAAGAAGTGAAACATGCAGGATTTTCCTCGTATTCATTTTAATACCAAAATGAAACTTACATCATCCTGGGGTTGTCCCAGACCCATGGGCGGTGGCCCCCGAGGACATTGACGAGCTGTTCTCCAGTAACTGCATTACACAGCAGCTACGAGATGCAGCCTATCTGCCTGAGAACTGCACAGACAGCCCAGACAAACAGGCCAAGCCCCGCTGCAAAATCCTCATCCAGAGGCAAAAGATGCAGAGTCAGACTCTTGGCAAGAACAAGAATGTACAGCCCGGTTGTGTTTTCTCATAGATGGCACAAACTGCCACATGACAAAGGAGAAACACAAGATTATCCATCTCCATCGACCTTCCCTGCCATCATTATCTGGCACTGCTGAAACACAAACAGGCTGAAATGTCTCAAGAACACTGTGTTAAGGACATAAATATGATGTAAGCTTCTATATAGATAAACCAGGATCCACACCACACAGAGAAAAACCCTGATTTCAGTGTACATATTTTTTTTTCTTTCCTGGAAGGTAATGTTTACTTTAGCTATTAATTAGGATATTTGTGAATAAGATGAAGTGATTTGTCTCACATCTATAAGACTTAACACTGCATATCATTCAGATGAAAATAGAGCATTTAACGTGTACCCTTCACAGGTGAACGGGGCATAAAAGTAACATCCAATTAATCAAATCCAGTATGTAAAGTGAAGTGCAAACCAAGCAATCTGATTTTGACTACTCCATACAATGCAAATCACGTTGTTATTCCATACAATGCAAACCACGTTGCTGTAATCCTCTAAAAAGTGGAAGAGCTTAAGGAAGTCATCAATTAATTGAAGAAAAACAAGGTAACTCACCTCTCAATAGGAAGAAGGATACAGAGTAACTACTATTTTGAAAAATCTTGAGATTTAGCACACAAGTTAAGCCAGTCTTAAACCAGAGAAGACAATACAGCAAGTTCTCAGCAGATCTAAATGTGTGCATGTATGTGGAAGGAGAACAGCAATGCACAATTTGCCTCAAAAATCTTATACATCTAAGAATAGATGGATAAATTCATCATGGGATTTGGTGAACGTTACTTAAAAGTTTTACAAGGTCAAAACCTTAAGCTTGAAGCCTTATGACTAAAACAGGCAGCACCACAGGAAAACCAAAAATTAAGGGATAAACCCTCCATCACTTAAAAGTTTTACAAGGTCAAAAGCCTTAAGCTTGAAGCCTTATGAGTAGAACAGGCAGTAACACAGAAAAACCAAAAATTAAGGGATAAACCCTCCATTTTCTTAGGTCTGTTGATGTAACCTATATTGTATTTAATAATTAAAGTTCCACATAGAGCAGAAAGCTAACCACTCCTCTGTAACAGTCCCAGACATCTATTTGAACTTGCAAGATCATCCCAGCTCGACATCAGTGATCCCCAAACTGACACGAGTCCTGCTTTGTTTCTAGGCTCAACCACCCAAAGGAACTCCTGGTACCAACATCCCACACCTCCAAAAGTCCTGCAGCTCCGTCCGTGGTGAGAAGGAACTCCAAACTCTGACCCATGCCATACAGAACATCTATTTTCTTAGGTCTGTTGATGTAACCTATATTGTATTTAATAATTAAAGTTCCACATAGAGCAGAAAGCCAACCACTCCTCTGTAACAGTCCCGGACATCTATTTGAACTTGCAAGATCATCCCAGCTCGACATCAGTGATCCCCAAACTGACACGAGTCCTGCTTTGTTTCTAGGCTCAACCACCCAAAGGAACTCCTGGTACCAACATCCCACACCTCCAAAAGTCCTGCAGCTCCGTCCGTGGTGAGAAGGAACTCCAAACTCTGACCCATGCCATACAGAACATCTGTTCAGGTACTTGGATCAATTTTAAATTGCAAACCAAATACATTCCTTAGCAGCAATCGCAAAAGAAAATTATAAATTAGTTTTTAAAACTCAAGATACAACTACAGAATCTGACGTGCGTTTTAACTGTAATCTTGGACTGTTCCCTTTCCAAGGACAAAACAAATGTACTAAATAAGTAGGCAAAAAAAATTATTTCTGCTTAACTAGTCCCAAAACAGGGCTGAGATGCATATTTTATACAAAAATCAGTACTGGAGAGCAAAGCAACCAATCACACATTTTAAAATCCATTAACTCACCGTTAAGATCATTGTATTCCCATACCTTGGTCAAAGAAAGAGAGAGACATCAAGGCACTGGTGGTGAACTGGGCGGATTTAATAGTGTTTGAGAATTGACAGGGGAAGCATTTCATCTTCCGCAGTGCACTGATTCGCTTGTGTATTTTCATCTGTGTTAACACCCTCGTTGCCAAATAAAACCCAGTATTATCCTTTTCTTTTCAAAGGGTAACTCTGCTTCCCGTGGTAGTTACACGTAGGGTTATTTTAGTCCTTCAGCGCTGCAACGAGCAAAAGAGCATCTCCAGAAGGCACTGCCTCCTCCCTGCCTCCTCCCTTTTCTGTGTGCTATTTTTGCTGGAGTCTCTAGGTGGGAGTCTTGCAATCACAGCGGGCTGCTCTCACTGCCCAGAACCTTGGAAATGATGCTTTCTATACGTAAAGGGCACTAGGGAGGGATTCCCGAGGGAGAAGCAGATCTATAGGTGCTCTATTGTCACCAACAGCTTTTGGAAATACAATGCGATCTATCGTTTACCACTGAACTCATTTCAATGCCTTCCTCTTCAAGCACCACTATCAGAGATAAATAACCACCAAAACCTTATCTGCTAACCATACCCCTCCCAGCGTGCAGTTAAACAGCATTATCTGATAACACACTGCTGCAGTTACCCCGGCCTCCAGCGACCAGGTTTCTCTCTCTCTCTCTCTCTTCCCCCTCAAGCATCTTGAGATGTCTTTGACACCAAGATGAAACGTGACATTTCAAGTGCTGAGATTTTAAAGCACTACAGGGCAACATCAAACACACACAATGAAGACATCATTCTGACAACAGCAAAAAATAGGACAGAAACGTGCCTCTCCATTCCTGTAGTGCACCTGTAATACCTGTGCTGAGTTCTTCCTTTTGCATAGCTTGGGACAGCTCAGGGGTTGCCAGGGTGTTTAAAAGTATTTGTTTAAAAGTACTTTCCACAAATATATCCACTTGTCCTTTAATTCCACTTAAAATACCCCTTCATAAACAGTTATTGTTAACACAGTAGAAACACACCCGAGACTCCTGAATACTTCCAAATAATGTTTTTCAGTGATGTAAAAGCAAAGGGGAGATACAAAAACCCAAACCCACGCCCAGAAAATCACCTTCACAACCTGAAGTCCATTGACTGTCATCACACATGGACGTCACCAAGGGAAAATGTTTTGCAGGAGGTTGAGCAAAACGCTACGAATCAAACACAGACCTACTGTATAGTTGTGTCTCTGCCTCAAAGGGACAAACCACACCACAGCCAAACCAAGCTAGTGATAGTAAAAATGCCACCAAACTCTCAGGAAAGGTTTGTAGTCCCTGCTCTATCAGCACAGGCCACTGGGGCAGAGTCTGCTGTCCCAGGAGTCCCCAGACCCTCTGGACAATTCTCCCACATACAGCAGCTACCATCCAGTTTCTTGCATCTGCTGTCAATGGTGCTTTTTCTTCTGCACATGAGCTTTATTTTTCACAACCTGCTCTAAGCTTTTTATGTATTGTTTCAACGATCCATCTTCACTTTATGTTCTCCAATAGAAATCAAAACCACCACAAGGTCTGGACACTTATCTTCATTAGATTCAAGTAAGACAGGCTTTTCCCAGGGTAGACATGGAGACAGGAACCTGAAAAACCAAAGGAATCAAAACAAGGGGTCCAGCTTCAACAGAAAATGGGACGGGGAGGGAGGGGGAGAACACATTTATCTCCAAGCTTTCATGATGCTTCAAGTAACATGTTTGCAGTTCACCATGTGAAAAGGAGACACACCACAAGCTCCCAAGCAATTTTTAACCAAGGGCCACTGGTTCAGCAGCACAGCCACTCAACGCAAATCTAACTTGTTCCCTAGTGGGCTTCTGAAGATAACAATCCCAATTTCTGAATTTTTAGGCAATATTTATTACACCAACTTTTGCTATTTTGAGTAGTTCACCTGTCATGTCAGGGAGGATTCAGATGATTTGAAAAACTGAGGCCCTGGGCCAGTGCACTTAGGAGAGATGAGCAGTGCAAACAAAAATAAGCAGATTATCCATCTATCCTTGAACAGCGTAAAGGAATCTGAGGTCTCAAATGCCTTTTCCCCCAGTGTTTGGAATAAGAAAACTTCAGTGACCTATAGTAAAAAACATTTTCCCCTTAGGGGCCTTCCACGCTTTTCAGTGAATCCTGAACAAGAACCACACATGCATTATCACACGGAGTTTTCTGAACTATTTGAGAAAGGCTTGTGCTGAAGTTTTACCACTGTCAACAAGTCTCTGGAATAAGCTTTATCAATCCAAACAAGCAAAAAAAAAAAAAAAGCTGTAATCCAATGACTTAGTTCCAGAAGGCCCATTATGAACCTGAAAAGCAATTCTGTATTAAATTTGTTTCCAATAATAGAATAAAAGGTATTTTATTAGTACAGAAGAGGCTATCTATTTTAATGTACCATGAACTTTATATAAACTCTGCTTATAAAACATGCTTGGTAGGCAAAACATGTCACCTACTCTACAGCAGCAAGTCAATCATGGCCGTGAACAAAGAGAGTCTTTATTTCACCAGACCTAAAAGGTTTCTGTGCAAGTTTTTGGAATCACGTTGATCTGCTGCCTAAGCAGGGAGCAAGTAAATCAGTCTGTTTACACAAGTGGAGCAACCTCCTGATGTTTCCAAGGACTGAACAAAGAATTGTAGTATTTAAAAAGCATTTTGGTCCTTCTTCATTGTTTATACACCTTCCCAGTGGCTCAAAATATCATTTCTGGAATTTTCCAAAGGAGGAATTCAAAAAAATCTTGTCCATAACATAGAGCAACTAACTTACAGGTTGTAATTCTGTCCTAAGGAGTAAAAAGACAATTCAGTGACCAAATGTGGAGCCCACTTCCTCACATTGCTAGCCTTAAGTACAGAGGAAGCTATTTTCATCAAACTAAACATCAATTGATCATACCAATGATACTAGAAAGTGTCTGTAACAGGAAACATCAAGAAACCAATGTCTAGGATTACTACTAAAATCCAAAGCAGCTCAAAAAGCCTCAAACTGAGGAAACAGCACAGGAATGGATCAACATAGAGGCATAAAGACTGAAATATTTGAATTCAATACACAATTACTGCGCATACCTGAGCCATTCTTCCTTGATTATCTCTAAAGTCAACATGCTCAAAACTGAGCAAGAACATCTGTCCAGAACTTGCAGTGTCTGGAAATCACTTGTGAATTGTTTGGCCCTTTCTAATCCAGGGCAAAGCAAAACCTTCCTGCCTCAGAGCACCAAACAGATGCAACTTCCAAAAACTCAAGCTCATGTCCCAGCTAGTGACAGAAAACTGTGACTTTTTATTGGACTTCCTTGTTTCTAGTAATGATTTTGGAATTATATGTACTTCATTGTTGGAGATTAAAAAATAACCAAAAACACCAGGGAGAAAACAAAAGCTCCTCCAAGGCTTTGAGTATTTTAACGCCCTCTGAATGCCTGAGTCACCCCACATCACCCCATCGTTTGCATGATTTTGATCTACCACACTTATCAAAAGACCTAATATATTGTGTATGAAGTTTCTGGAGCTAGATAGTAAAGGGTTCACCTCCAAGTGAACAGGAAGGCTGTTTAAATAAGATTAAGGAAGAGTGACTCTAAATGTGTGTTTGCAGAGAAGAGAGCTCCCACCACAGGATACGACTAAATGCACCAGAGAAATAAGGGAGCAAAATGGCAAGCACCCTTTAGTACTGATGGTAGAAAAGAAAACGCCCTCTGCATTCCAGCCTCATCCCTAATTTATGTATGTAGGGAGGGGGAAGGGAACACAAGGATTGTATACTTTAAAGTTACCATGACGGGTTTTACTATTGACTTCATTTCCCTTCTCTTCATTCACTTTCAAGAGCGATTCTCTGCATTCATTCCGTCTCTCCCAAGTGACCAGGCAACACAACCAAAGGCAGCTGGGCTGAGGCATTCCTACTGTTCAATTTACTTCTCAAGAGTCATTCCAGAAGGCCTTTAAATAGATCTCTTCTGTACTAGAAGAGAGGGCATTAAAAATATATGAATTCCTCAGAAATATGGGGACAGGGTGAAATACATGCAACACAGAAAGGGGTTATCCTTGTGGCAAAAATTCTCCTTGTTCTCCCTGAAGCACCAGCCCTGAGATATGGCTGCACACAAAGAGCACACACAGCTCCCCTTCGCGGGGAGGGCAGTGGAATTTGTGTCACAGTCACACTGCTGCTGGCCCTACCCGTGGTAGAACACAAACACGCAGAGCCCAAGATGCAGCTCAAGCAGCAGAGAAGGAATTACGCTGGTTTTGTTGGCTTCTGCAAACGTGGGAAGTCTACACACAGGAGGAAAGATTTCCAGAGCCTTTTCCAGCATCCACGTTCATTCCAAGCGCTCCAGGCCCTGCCATGCTGAAAATAGAAAACGTCATCATCGTGACCTCGTCATTTTCCCCATTGATTTGGAAAGCATTCCTTCCTCTCTGGTACACATGGATTTAAGAGTTGAGACTCTCCCAGTCCTATTTACATATATCTATGTGTAATGTACACACACAAGATACCAGTCTCCAAATAGCAAATACATTTAGTACTTCACACCTAAAAATCACAGTATAAACTACTCACCCCAAGTAAAATATCGAAATATAAACCTTCTCAAGCAGTCTTAAAACCCCATACTTTCCCCCTCTATTTCTTGGACTTTCCTATATTCTCATTTCTTTTCTTTTATTCATTCCTTCTTCTCCCCTTCTGTCTTCAGCTTTGCTGATCTTTAAGGACAAATACCACATTCTAGAACAGGCAAATCCTAGTTCAACTTCGGATTTGAAAGCCTGAGTGACTTACTCATTATTATTATTACACGTCTTATTTTTAACTTCCTATTCAGTTCCCTAAAATAAAGCTTGGATCTCTCCTGATAAAGCTTTTTCCTGTAGCTTCCTAAGTCACATTAACACAACCAATGCCCACCTTGCAGCTCTGATGCAGTTCCCTGTGGGCTCTACTCTTCAGCAGCAAAGCCTGGCTCACACACTGTCCTTAGCTACGCCACATCCTTCTGAGATTCCTCTTCATGCTGTCACATCAACATTTTTGTGACAGCAAGAACTCTGTTATCACCAGCCTTCAGCAGCAGGAGCTTGAATTCAGTCACTTTTTTTAATGGAAGCAGGAACAATACTCGCTAAGGGAAGGAATCAGTACTGTAAGACAATTATTTCATAGGATATACGCGTATTAGGATGGCTTAGAATTTACAGGCACATTTATAACGTGTTCTTAGATAGTCTGGAGATAATGCAACTTAAGTACTAAGCTCAAAACAATGTTATTCTGTGGTCTTGTAGATTTATGGAAGCAACCATTTTCGTTAAGCCTCAGGACTTCTTAGAAAACACAAGAGTTACTGGGCAGCAAAGTTCCATTCCCTCCCACTGAAATAATGCAGTGATACCAGCCTTAATCTTGTCGCCACTGGTTTTATGTAAGGTTAGTAATTCTCCTAAATAGCTTTACTAGGCTCAGTGCTCAGAGAAGAATATACTCCAAATCCCTCCACCCTGCGCCACAGAAGCTGCTGCTTGTCTGCAAAGCAGTACTGAGAAGATGGCATTAGAACTGAACTGGAATAGAGATGACTCTCAAGACCCTTTACAAGTTGGAATAATAACAAATATGCAGTATTTTACCAAGGTAACAGTAAAGCAGGGAACAGAATCACCATCTGCCAAAAGACAGCGTCGCTCATCTGAAACAGCCACTCCTCAGACATTCAGAAATCTTTATGTGATCTTAAGTTAACTGTCATATCAAAGCAACTTCCTCATTTAAGCACAATTCACAGAAAGCACACTCTGTGTTCAATATTACAATTTAAATTGTGTAGGGAGCAACATACTAAACATTTTCATTCCTGTGTTTGGTAAACAATTGCTGGGCCTCACTGGCAACCACTGCTCTGGGCCAAGGTTAGCACGAGCCTCACCTTCTCCACTCAGGTCAAGTTTCCACCATCGTATTTATCACCAGTTTCCCCTGTGGTCCAGTTTCAGACCAACGCAAGAGGCTAACGAAGCAGTGTGCTAAAACAGCAGCACCTTTTAGAAGTAGCAGAAATTCAGCAGACATTACCACCATCTCAAACTCCTGTGAGTGATCCTGACCAAAATTCAGATACATTTAGCGGTTTGGCGTTGCTAATCTAACCGGGTTTGGCAGGGCTGATCTGAAAGCATTATATGAGCAGATCTGCTGGAGGGGAGCAGGGTAAGGAACACCCTCAGGAACAATCACATCTCCAGACAGCACAGTTGTGTTTGCAAAAGGCCATTAAGCCCCCAACCAAAACGCCAATTGAGTGCATTTCTCTCTATAGGGGCACAGTCTCCACAAGCTTACGCTTACACCAGATCCCCAACCAAAGGGCAGAGTTTTGGTATTGCTAGAAGAGAAAGGAAATGGATTTAAACCTCAGACCACTGGCTTCCTGTCACCATCTATAGTAGGAAATTCAGTGTCTCCAGTACACGCGGCTCCAAGACACCTGTGGTGGCACAGAGAAAACAGAGATGACAAACAGCAGCGAGTCTAAGCACTCTGAAAACAGATGTGCCATGCACTAATGGGACCTGGTGCTTCCTACCACTTAAAATGACATAAAATTGCTTTTAAGTTTGATCTTTGTGAAAGGAGTTAAAGCATTCACATTAAAAATTAGCATGAGCTTCGGGAAAGAACTTTTACACCTTAAATTGATTTAAAATTGTGATCCACTGTGGAACTGGAAGCAATACCTGTACCACAATTACTGTAACCACCGGGCTATGGCTATACCTGACTGTAGAGGCTTTATTTCTGCATTCTGTAATTCCTTTTACGCAAACTTCATACGTTAGCTGAAAACAATTTTGAACTGGTGCCTTGAAACTACTTCATCTGATGAGAGAACAGTTTGGGGTTTGTTTTTTTTAACCTCAATTTAGTTATTAATAAAGCGCTTCAAAAATTACTACAAAAAATCCTCTCACATTAAACTCATAACAACAACAGCGAGAAGAATGTTCTCTCCATATAAACAAATACAAAGCTGTCTGGTTTCTGCATAAAAACCATTAACCCTCATCACCCTGATTAATTACTTTCTATTTTTAAACCTTAAGACAAGACACTACTGCAGTTCCTTTCAGATCACGTGCACTGGAAACCAAAAGGCAAATCCCTTCTTCCACCAGGTGAAAGAATAAATTGACCAGAGCTGTATCTCCAGTTCCCAACAAGCTGCAAACCAGAGCTCCCAGTACCTGCCTGGGACAGCAGAGTGAGGAGCAGCCTGATCACATTCAAAAAAACTAAATACGTTTACGACAGGCCAGTCGAGATGCAAACACCACAAAAAACTACAGCTGACTTTGGCTGCCCACACTCAGGCGCTGCATATTTAACGAATACGGTTAATTTAGCTGCAGCATGAGCTGATGTACAAACCACACCACGCAGCGGAACCAGGGAAATGTTAATTGTAGCCCTCTTGGTGGAGGTTCCAAGTCCTCTGGGAGCTGCCATCACCCACAGATTACAAGAGCCTCCGAGGGTGTATTTTACACATGCACCTAAGCTGAACTATCCTGTGAGCCTTCCCATCTTGGAACTGAAGAGGAGGCAGGGGGGTGAAGCTTCTTACAGACCCCCCCCAGCTCTGGAAGACCATCACGATCCAAAGAATTCAATCTGCAGGTTACTGCAAAGTGGAGACATTACCAGTTCAAAACAGAGCCATTTTTCAACTCAGCACAAGCTAGACCTGCCTGAAAAATAGCTCAAACTCAATAACAGGGGATTATTCAATACCTGATAAGAATTCCCTTGAGTTTCTTAAAGGCATTTTCTGCCTCGAAACTGCAAATATCTTTGTTCTGGACTTTTACAATACCCTGTGAAAGGCAACTGAACATCAAGGTGGTCTCAAGCACCACCCAGGTATTTTTAATTCAAATAGTTTTTAGTCTCTGCAAAACTCAGGCCTCTAAATTCTAACTTGAGGAACAAACCTGGGCAGGAAAGCAACAACTAAGTCAATCCCCCTCTTCAGATCTTCATTATGTAGGTTTAGGAAGAATACCCCAAAGAATCTATTCAAACAGATGGGTTTCTACCTTATTTTCTTAGTACCACAAGCATATTTAGGAAGATTAACAGATATGCAAACATACACAGGGAACTTTTTACTAAGGAAAAAAGCAAATGATGAGCATTTAGTTTAAGTCTCTTAACACACATGCTTCCCCAAACTCAAGTATTCCTTAAAATATGACAGGAAGCGCCTATTTGCTTTTCCTATTCACACTAATTCAGGTCTATTGTTGGCTGAAACAAAGGTCTTTCAACCTGCATCACCCGTTCCCAGGACATTTGACACCAGTTTATTAATATCATAAACATAAGAGGCAGAAGTGGCAGAAATCCAGCCCCACTCCTGGTACCCGTCTTAAATAACCTCAGAAAGGCGGGTGAATAATCTCACAGGTTGTGGAACTACAACATTTATTCACAAGTAGGAACAAGCAGTTAAAGGTCACAGCTTCTCCTTCAGCCTGTTCTTTGCTGTCATTGCAATACTAAGAGAATTTAAAAAAAAAAATTGAAAAAAAATAAAAAGCTTAAGTCTGTCCACAAGCTTTCCTCCTGCCAACCAGCAAAACTGTTCTGCTTTTAAACAAAAAAGTAATCACGAGCAAATCCAACATTTCAGGACTTTTAAATACCAGCCAGAGGTTCCATGTGAGAGCTCTCATGGGGTTCAGTTTTCTGCACATCACAACATTCAGCTGCTCAGAGCTTCCACCCTGTGAGGCTTAAATCTATTTTCAGGTGGGGAAAGGGGAAAAGAAGAGCATCCCTCCTCCCGAGGATGTGTCACACCTGCTCTTGCATCAGTCCCTTTTTGATTGCAGTAAAAACCCCTCTTCACTGAAGGTTAGGATCACCAAAAAAAGATTGTGAGCATTAGTTTCCATCCTCTGGCTAACATCACCTTCAGAGGCTACACACCCCTAAAGTAAGTTGCTACCTATCACTCCATCAGAAAGGATGGTTTTGATGTGAAGTATAAACAAAAAGAACAGAAACATGAAATAAATATACTACGTAAGCAACATCTGTGTTTAAAAACTTATATGCATTGTAATTCTTCATTTATTCCTTTTGAAAGCTTCATCTACTAAATAAAAAGCCATCTGACATTTCAGATACCTGGCCTAGGTACGTTTGTGCCCACCTCCTGTCACAGCATGCATCAGTTCCACTTCACCTGGAAAAATTAAGTGTTTCCGTTTAGATTCAAATAAAGAAGCCCAAAACCTCAGGTTTCAATCAAGCGCACAGAATTCTGGCAACCAAAGAAGTTTCTAACAGCCCAGAACAGTCATATAACCAAGCCTTCCTTGGGTGGCTTAAATACACTAAAAAAATGAAAACAAACATGTTCTTTGGTGCTGCAGCAATAAAACTCTATCTAAAACAAATTACATTTTAAGCCTAAATGAAATCTCAGCTGAAATGCAAGCCCTGTAGAATATGAAATTTATGGTTTGCTTGGAGGGCGAGTCTGATTCTCTCAGTGATCTCTGCTTCTATGGTTTATACTAGAGAGAAAGCACTTTAACCATTACTGCATAGTGATCACTGGAGTAAATGACACAAGAAGCAGCTTCTTCCACTTTGAATTCTCCTGTTTCAAGCGTCTCCTGTCACAGGGATTGTGCCTTTCGACCATGTGTTATCCCTCTGATCAGCCTGATCCACAACCCACCCCAGTTACGCTTCCATCACAGAGACACTGCTCAGCCAGAAAAACCTACACAGACTTAGGAGGTCTTCCCATCAAAGATGACAGAGGGTTAAGTTATATTTGTATTGTATAGGATTTAGTTGGGAGTTACTCATCATTTCTGTCCTCTGTACAATCACGTACAGATCATACATATCTAATTACAGGGGCACAAAATTAACTCTAGCAGGACCTAACTGCCTGCCCACAATTGCTTCACGTAAAGTCCCTTCAGGTGCTCCTGAATGTTCTGTCACCATCACTCACAAAACTCAGGGACTCACTGAGCAATACAACGAGAACTGAGACAAAAAGGCTTATAAATAACAGATTTGATTATTTCTGCTCCAACACAGGATTTGTCTAGCCTTAATACTCCGGTACATGACTTGTTCCAATATATTTTCTGCCTGCAGAGCTTTATTTTACAACGTATCATTAATAAAGCTACATACAGCAAGACTGCTTCTGCATATCTAATTTCCAAGAAAGTAACATCTCAATTTTAGCATTGCTGAGGACAAAAATTCAGGTTTACTGATTTTCCAGAATAAGCTTTTGGCTGAAGCAGAGAAATTAAATAGCTGCTATTGAGAGGAGAACAGCACTGCTGCTTCTGCCCTCCCTGTAACCTCTCCCCCTGACCTGCGGGTAAAGGACATCCCATTGACCATCTGCAGAGCCACCATTCAGGAGCCCAGAACTTCATCTCCAGCTGCTGCTCTCCAGAAAACCTGGATTTTAGAGCTAAATTCAGTACTGTGTACTCACAAGGCTCCTCCAGAATTTATACATAATACTTACAGAAGTGCTTCGTAATTCTAAGATATGAAATTCCACTAATACACAGTATGAGGATTCCCCAAAATGCATTAAAAGAATCCGACCAAGTTTTAGTCAAGGTTTATTTCTTCTCACTGTGTTAGAAACATCTCTGTCTTCCAAAAATAGGCTAATTACCCCTCCGTAGCAGACGTGCTTTGCTGTATTACCTAGTTGTTTTATTTATACATCCATTTTTTTAGGCAACTGCTCTCAATATGCCTAGGAGGAATGAAAAAAAAAGAATATTCTTGAAAAAAAATTCTCAACAAGCTCAGAAATACCATCTAGGCCTTAAAAAAGAAAGTGTCAGCCATTAAACTGTTCTTCCTATTAAGTTATACCCAGTTAATAGCACAAAGTCACTGCCTCATATGGGTATAGGGGCTCATTTCCATTCCAGACCCATGTGCAACCCCCACCCCAAAATTTTAGGTGCTCCTTCACCAAAGGTGATTTTAGACATTAAGAAAAAAGTCATTTAAGGCGATGGGCAGCCGAGGTCTCTAGGATCTGCTTCTGAGACCCTACAATTGCCACAGAGGAAGGGTTTTTAAATAAACTTTTACCAGGAGTAATAGAGTTGAAAGATTTGCATTTGGAGAACACACTAACAAGCTCCCAAGGCCCTGCCAGCCCCGTTCGGTGACACCGGCCCCGCTCTGTTGTGACAGCTGATAAACACATTCGCTCGATAACCAGGGGCCGAGAGGGACACGGAGGAGTCTGCCACCCCGAGCACGCATTTCACAAATGCCAAAGTTATTTTCATGCTCTTCGATTCCCTTTGAAAGGGGATTTCTGCTTTGTTGAAAAAAAAAATATTTAACGGCAACAGGACTAGCAAAAAATCAGCCCCGTGAACCAGGCAAATCACAGAAGTACTTACTCACTTCTTCTAATTCACGGAATGTTTACAAGCTTCTCCTACAAATTACCTTACTCAAGACAGCTTATACCAATTATCTACAGATCTGCACAAAAGGTGCCCCTGTGTTACTTATTCCAGAGGCTGCTCAGCCACATAGTGCTGAAAAACCTGCACTACGAAATAGAGCTGTGGATTAATTCACGTAACCAAATATCCAATCAGTGGAAATGTTAAAAGGATACTTTAATTTGGTCCTCTGTTCATTGGAAGAATAAATCATTTCAAGTTGTATTTACTTGAACCATTACCCAATGGCTGTTATTAAAAAAAACCAAAACAACAAACAAAACAGAACTTCAATACTAACAGGAAAACATACCTGCTTCTGCTTAGATTTGTTCATTTTTATTATACCCCCCACCCCCCCATGCTGAAGCCAGGTGATTCACAAGTCCTTGAAATGAATTTGAATCATTAACTATTTATTTCGCAATTCAAAACAAAACAACAAACAAAACAAAACTTCAGTATTAACAGGAAAACATACCTGCTTCTGCTTAACTTACTCACTTCTTCTAATTCACGGAATGTTTACAAGCTTCTCCTACAAATTACCTTACTCAAGACAGCTTATACCAATTATCTACAGATCTGCACAAAAGGTGCCCCTGTGTTACTTATTCCAGAGGCTGCTCAGCCACATAGTGCTGAAAAACCTGCACTACGAAATAGAGCTGTGGATTAATTCACGTAACCAAATATCCAATCAGTGCAAATGTTAAAAGGATACTTTAATTTGGTCCTCTGTTCATTGGAAGAATAAATAATTTCAAGTTGTATTTACTTGAACCATTACCCAATGGCTGTTATTAAAAAAAACCAAAACAACAAACAAAACAGAACTTCAATACTAACAGGAAAACATACCTGCTTCTGCTTAGATTTGTTCATTTTTATTATACCCCCCACCCCCCCATGCTGAAGCCAGGTGATTCACAAGTCCTTGAAATGAATTTGAATCATTAACTATTTATTTCGCAATTCCTGCTGTCAGCCCCCCCCACCCTATAGAAACATTCCTCACATCACCAGAGTGTCTCCCCCGACGTACACGCCAAGAACACGGGCTAAATAGTCCCCTCGGAAGATCTTACTTTAGATCTTTTCAGGGGTTGTTTGTGTTCCCAAGTAGTACAGAGCTATTTATGGAAAAATCTCTGCTGGAATCGCAGCCAGAATTTCAATAGGCTGCAGAGCACAGAAAAGCCAGTGGTTGGTTTCTCTGTTTGCAAATAACAATATATTTGGAAATAACATACTGTGCTATTGTTTTGCATGTACATAACAAAAGCCTTTAGGCACTGCCTTTCTTGTCACCGAGAATGCCAGAGACTGAGAGCACTGCAATATCTGGATTTTCTCTTTTTGCTGAAGCCATTCCAAAACATACCCTGCAAGTTAAAAATCAGCGGCAGCGTTTTAGAAAAACACCGTAGTTTGGCAATGCCTTTCAAAACCAGCTACTAGAATTCTGTGACTTGATGCACATTTCTGCTGTAGATACAAAAACCAACTCCCAGAAACTATCATGCTGGTTGAGACTCTTCTCATACATTCTTTGACCAAAGCTTTTATGTCAGACGCAAAAGCTGAGGCCAAAAATTTCTAAGGCTTTGAAATCTTCACATGTAGAACGCAAGAGCCCTCAGACAAGGTGTAAATTGCCTCCTTCTGAGGCAGGAAAATGAAAGAAAAAATGCCTGTACCTGCCATAAGGGCAGGGAGGGAGAGGAGGAGGGAGGCAGGCTCACGGGCTGGATTTCAGGCAGCTCGCCGCCTGTGAAGGTCACAAGTACAACTGAAGTTTCCAGCAGAGATGAAGACACAGTTCTCCCTGTTAAGTGACCACAGAATAAAAATTTCTGACAACTTCACTCATGGTGAGCATTCACTCCTTTACCAGTTCATTTTAGCATTTAATGCATTTTTTACTGGCACTTGGAACCTGAAAAAATAGTCTTCCCTTTACCACTTGCCACCTCTTCCCCCCCCCCCCCCCCCCGTC
>NW_015090849.1:1397608-1411695 GCF_001431845.1 Calidris pugnax
CTTGGCAAGTATTTTCCTGTGTTTCTATTCTGGCCCAAGCCTACATGCCTCAGCTTCTTTAAAAAAAAATAAATAAATTATTAAACAGAGGCCAAGACGAGTTTCTGGCCTGCACTTTCAGAGATTCTTAACACTCACTTCTCTAAATGATGCAAAATGGAATCTAAAAATCCTGACAAGTCTGTAAGGCAGTTGCTTGTATTTATAACACATCTTAAAATATGTATGTTCTACTAATCTGAGCAAAATACTGGCCTTTATTTTTAAGTTAATTATTTTTACATCTCTCACCTTCTCTTATCTATAAATTAGAACCTTTTTTTTTTTTTTCCATGTATTTTGGAAGAGTTGTTTAACAGCTGAAAACAAGGCAGAGGGCATTCAGTAGAATTACTCTCCTGCAGGAATCTTGGTGTTCCTTGCAACAACTTGGAATTTTTGGAGCATCATTTTGGGGAACAGGTACAGCAGCCCCACGGATGGGAAGAACAAAGCACACAGAGGTTAAAATGACTTAGTCACCTTTCAGATTAATCACAATCACAAAATGATCTGGGGTTGGAAGGGACCTCTGGAGATCACCCAGTCCACCCCCCTGCCAGAGCAGGGCCACCCAGAGCAGGTCCCACAGGAACGCTTCCAGGTGGGGTTTGAATGTCTCCAGAGAAGGAGACCCGACCACCTCTCTGGGCAGCCTCTGCCAGCGCTCTACCACCCTCACAGCAAAGAGGTTCCTCCTCATGTTTAGGTGGAACTTTTTACATTGAAGTTTGTGCCCATTCGCTTTTGTCCTGTCCCTGGGCACAACTGAAAAAAGCCCAGCCCCATCCTCCTGACACCCACCCTTTCAGTATTTATAGGTGTTGATCAGATCCCCCTCAGCCTTCTCTTCTCCAGACTAAAAAGACCCAAGTCCCTCAGCCTTTCCTCCTAAGAGAGATGCTCCAGGCTCCCCATCATCTTTGTAATCCTTTGCTGTACCCTCTCCAGCAGAAACCACTCTAGATGCTCACTTCCAGTTACCTGCATTTATAGCCTGCCTTTTCATCAATCTCTCCCTCGATAATTAAGTTTAAATCTAAACTTCAAACTTGATAAATAGTAAAAAGAGTAAAACCTGTGAAACTTGAGCCTCAGTCGAAAGACACTGGTTAGAAAGAACATTGGAAGGAGCCAAACAACTTCCACTTGAACATTAAATAAAACTTCTGGAAAAAGAATTTCAACACAGACATAAAGGAGCTTACAAGACTGAAGAGGGTCTTGTACACGATCCTCTCCTGATGACTTCTTCAAAGTCTTGCAACCAGCAAGAAGGAAAGATAAAGGCAGAGGTTCTCCTACATAGAATCAACTTTGTCACAGCACTTTTTCCAACAGACACCCCTAATAACCCTTGTGCAGGAGCACGGAGCATCGGAGCAGAGAGATGACCCGGCAGCACGGTTGTAGATGAATATTCAGAAGGTACTTCCCTGATTTTCAGAACCAGCAAAAAGACAAAAACGCTACAGAAATGTCTGTTATTCAGAGCTTTGGTATGAGCCTCTTCAGGTCAAAACAAGGAAAGGAATCCACAGGCTCCAGGAAGCCAACAACCTGATGTGCAGAACCTCCCGGCAGGATTCTGGCTTTGTTTTAAATTCTCTCTCTCTTCCTACAGCACTTTCCTCTGAGGCATCTAAATATTGTCAGAGACTGAATTGCCGGGTTACGCACAGCGTGTGTCCTGCTCCAGTAACACAACTGGTATGTTACCAGCCCCCACCACTCTCAAAGAGCCAGTTATCACTCCCAAAAGGGTCTGGAGTAAAAGGAAAAGATCCTGGATATGTCTTGAAAGCAAAAAGAAAGAAAGATTTAGCTAAAAAAAAAACAAAAACCACCAAACAACCAAACCTAAAACCACAACAACAAAACAACCCCAAAACAAAACCATGAAGCTGTGATGATAACAGAGAAAAAGCAGAACTATGTAGAGAGTTTTACAATTTTGGTCAAAAAACCATTCCTGCCAGTTCCATGTTCCATTGAAACAGCTTGTCAATGTTTCACTGTCACCTCTGTAGAGCAATGCCATTTTCTCACTGCTAGACTAGATCATGACAAAGTTTGTGTCTCTTCTCCAGGCAGAACCTGCACAACTCTCAGCCTCTGCTCACAGCACCATAGTTTCAAATGTTACCTTAAAACCATTATCATATCTCCAACCCTTGTCTTTGAGAATCATTATATACTTATGAGAGCTAAAGCTCCAAATTCATTTCATCTCTTGTCTGCTGGACCAATGTAGAGCAATGCCATTTTCTCACTGCTAGACTAGATCATGACAAAGTTTGTGGCCTTCAACTTCAGTTGCTGCTTGGTCATATTGATCTTTTAGAAGAGATGGCCTCAAACATGAATTTCCGTCACTAAAGGCAGTCTCCACACAAGCACACAGCAACTGGAAGCACAGAAATCACAGAATGGGTTGGAAAGGATCTTAATGATCATCTTGTTCCACCCCCTGCCCTGGGCAGGGACACCTCCCACCACACCACGTTGCTCCAAGCCCCCTCCAACCTGCCCTTGAACCCCTCCAGGGATGGGGCAGCCACAGCTTCTCGGGGCAACCTGGGCCAGGCTCTCACCACCCTCACACCAAAGAAGTTCTTCCCCACAGCTCAGCTCCATCTCCCCTCTTTCAGGGTCAAACCCTTCCCTCTTGTCCTGGAGCTCCCCCCCTCATCAAGAGTCCCTCCCCAGCTTTCCTGGAGCCCCTTGAGGGACTGGAAGGGGCTTGAATCTCTTCTTCAGGCTGAACCCCCTCAACTCTCTCAGCCTGTGCTCACAGCAGAGGGGTCCAACCCTCAGACCATGAGAAGGCAGAGGCTGAGCACGGCGCTCACAGCACCATAATTTCAAATGTTACCTTAAAACCATTATTATATCTCCAACCCGTGTCTTTGAGAATCATTATATACTTAAGAGAGCTGAAGCTCCAGATTCATTTCATCTCTTGTCTGCTGGACCAATTACTTTAAAATTTTAAGTTATTTGAAAAAAAAAAAAAATAAAAAAAAAGGCTTTCAAACTATGACTACATTTATAAGCACTATACACAAACACACCGAGGTCATAACTTCTGCCCATCATCTTCTAATCTTCTCCCAACAGCAGAGGGGCCAGTTGCAATCACTGCTTTTAAGAATCAAAGAATGGTCCCTGGAAAACTTTTTATATTCATCAGGGAAAAATGAAAATAAAGGTACTAGCATTTAACAAAGAATATATTATAAATTATTCCAAATTTTAAATAAATAGCTATAGTCTGAAGTCACAATTACCTTAACTGTTCCCGAATATATGCAATTATCTTTTCTCAACTTCTCAAAACCAAAATGCCAACTGTGTTAGTTCAGAGATCACATTATCCCCAGAGCATTTATTTAAAAACTGCAATTTAAAATGCAAAGAGAAACATTTCCACACAAAATGCATCCTGTATACCTGGGAAATCAATTTTTCTTACAATACAAGTCTTTCAAACCCTCTTTCCCTGGCCCTAAAATTTCCTTCCAAAATTAGATGCAAGTGAAACTGCCCGAAGGGCTTAACATGTGACCTAAATATGCTGGTTTTCTTAATGGTGCTATCACTTGTGGATCGCCAAGAGGAAAATACACTTTTATAAAGAATGGCTGACCAAATTAATAACTTCTCCTCCAGTGCTTAACAAAAGCCTAAGTTAGAGGAGAGAAGCTTTTTCTGTTTCTGGAACCGACTTACAGTTGTGCACAGAAGCCTCAAATAATTATTTTCAGTAATATTAGTGACTCACAAGTAGCAGCACCCTCCCAGATGTCTCGTTAGCCAGCATCTTCGTTTTTAAGACAGATATAACAACCCAAAACCTTCCAGTCTCAGCAGAGAACAAGCAGCTCTATTTGGGGAGCCAGAAAGTGAGCAAGGGTATATTCAATAGTAAAGGAAGTCCCACTATATAAAATCATTAATGAATGCACACACAGACAAAGTATCAATATTTTACCTTTTTTAGGCTTCCCTAATTTTCACAAAGGCTCATGGAACAGCATAAAAACCCGACAAGATCCTTTATTTCCAGCTTACTTGCATCCTAGCCCTAAAAAACCAGCATTTAGCTCACGCGTGCTTTAAGAGCTTAACTGAGCCATAAAGCAATAAAACAAAGCTGTAATTACATACATCCCACTCAAGTTTAAAAACTAGAAAACTCTCTGTATGTAGTTATTTTGACTCTGAGACCTACTGCTGCTATGTGAAAGAGGTTATTCTATGTAAGTTCAGATCAAGTATCGTACTTCCTGTATTTCTCTGCTTTTATATTCATAAAAACGAGGTAACTTGTCTCTATTCCCACTCACAACAGAAGTGCCTTCCTCTGCCAGGGCTTTCCAGTTATTTCAATAATTTTCATTTCAATCATTTCTTTAAAAGGGTAAACCTCAGTTTTGCCCCATTACCCAACACTGACATTCTGCAAAACTTTTTTGCTCCATACTGAAAATACTGTAGACAACAGTTACAGTACTGCAGATTATAGAGCACTGAAAATGTGAAAAAAGATCTGGAAAATACCATTAAGGCAGTTACAAAAGCATCTTATCCTCATGAAATCGCTTTGGGAGCACAGTGTTTCCTGAAGAGGAAAGAGAAAACTATAGTCTTTGGTTGGGACCATCAGGAATTGCTGATTTTACTAAAGGAGGAGCCATACACAGCAGATTTAATTGTACACACACACAAACAGCATCTAAACCAAAGAAGGCCTAATTCTACGGCATCTAAACTCGAGACAATACATTAGTTTAGGTCAAGTCAAAACCCCAAACAAGGGATCAATTTTTCAAATCATATTAACAGTGATAAGACACGATAAGAAAAGATTACCGTTTGTCAGATTATCTTTTTAAAGTGCTTTACAGTAAAGCAATCAGTACCTAATCCATCTCCCAATTAAGCGCTGTTCTTTCCTACAACAACTTCCAAGAAACTAAACCGTCCTGATATTACCACAGCTCGTTTTCCTGACAGAGCTGGTAACGACGCTGAACGAAGCTCATTTCCACCCACTGCTTGTGTGGACACCAAAGGAAGAAAACTTATTCCACATGTAGTAGTTTTGCTGCAGAAAAACGTCCAAAAGATTGTTTATTAATGAAATATTAACCATTCTATGATTCTAAGAGCCCCAGAAACGCAGGGTCTCTGTCAAGCACTGGTGCACCACAGCAAAACCTCAACTATTTTATCGGGCTGGTATTTTATTCAGTCTCCCAAGGTCACTGTCACAATATCGTTATTAGATACATTCTATTGCTGGCCTTCAGATAGCACAAGTTCAAAGTATGTATCTTGAAGAGCAAAGGTTTAAAGTCCTTTATATCAGTTGATTTTATCATTTGTAGTAGCACTTGGAGATCAGGGCCTTGTGCTGACTGTACATCGAGTCCTGTAAAGAGACCAACCCTCTTCCAGAGTTCCTCGGGCTCCTTCGAGCTCCTCGCTCCCTCTCCACGCTGTGCTGGCACAAGCAGAGCGCTGAGAACCAGATCAGGGTTCAATTCAGCTGAAAAATAACCCAGTCAAAACCCACAATTTTAAGGATTTTTCAGCTGGATCAGCTCCCCGAACAAGTTCATTGTGCAGTTACAGGAACCCTTGTGCCAGCAAAGCGGGAAGGAGTGCCTCTTCAAGCAGAAACGCTGCCAAACATGTAGCCATGGCCTAAATAGGCAAGTCAGAGGAGAACAGAAAGAAGGGAAAAAAAAAAAAAAAGAAAAAAAAAGGAGACAGTCCAGCAAGGAACACCCAGCTCTTAACTCTTACTTCAGCTTTGCACCCACCAGGGGCTTTATTCTGCTTCTTAGTTTTCCCATAACACCTTCTACGAAGCTACAGCTACCACAGAAAGCCATTTCTAGGGTAGAAGCACCCAAACCAGAACCATCTAAGTAGCACCTTTAAAATTAAAAGCTAAGAAGTTTCACCAAGCTGATGAAGAGCTGCAATCCAGCAGCATTGCCCCCGAGAGCCAAACTGAATTCATTTGTGCAGTTGGTGTCTGACAGCTTGATCACTCTAACTGCCATATTTATGACATGAAAAACCCATTCCTTTTTCCAACTAATTTTTAAATTTACATGAAAAAGATTCCAGGAGCAGCAAAGCATCAGAGAATACCAGGAGGCTGGTCAGCGTGAGCGACAGGCTGAAGTGCCCCAGCTCCCACAGAGAGCACTGAGTAACTTGTGGGGAGCTCAACAGCCACTTGCCATTTCGCTGTTTGCTAAATGCTCTTTGTTTTGGGAGACTTCCCACTTCAAATGCACACTTCAGTCAATCTAGACTAGCAGTTCCTAGAACACAGTAGCCTATTTCTCTCTCTAGATACAGACAGTCATTCTACAAACGGCTGAAAATAAAAGAGCTAAAATACAGAAGCAGATTTAGGAACACAGGACTACAACCACGAGTCTATTTATTTACCTACAGCGTATTTCAAACTACCCCTTAAAAATAAACCTATTACTAGTCCTTGCTCCTTCTAGCTGATGAGCACACAGAACGCAACCACAGCCCCAAAAAACTCAGATTAAGCTCCTCTGACAACTATACCACAATCTTTCTTCAGCGTTATCATCCCAACCTCTCACACCTCCGCTGCTTTTCTCTCAGAAAAAGAGAAAGAAACATCTCCTGTTCCATCCATCTCCACTGAAGAAGCCCATCTGTGATGTCTACAGTAATGCCACTGTTTCTCTGCCCACAAACACAGCTCTTCCCAGCCCATCCCAGCAACATCCCTCATTCTACAAGGTACAGGCCCCCCAGTTGGTTGTTGGGGACCCTACAGGACAGGACGTGCCACCAGCAGTGACAGTTTGGTAGGACAGCACTAACCAACTTTCCAAAGGAGGCTCAACAGCTCTAACCCACTGGTGTTACTCCACAAAGAGAACAATTTCTGATAAGGCAAGAGAAGATGGTGAACTCCAGATGGTGGTAAACTGCTTTTTCCAGCAGTTCTCATTCCTGGCTTCAATGTTCCTTACTCTGACATAACTGTTTTCATGCACTGGAGACAAACTACCATTACTGAAGCAACAACAGTTCCCATTCCTGCTCTGCAATTTTTAAGTCTGCCAAAAATAAACATGAAACTGCACTTGAAAAATATAACACACCTAGAATCAAATAGAGAGAGCATTCCTGAACGAGAGAAACGCCACATCTTGTTTACATCTCTGCCCACAGCCCTGACCTGGCTCAGGGGCTGCTCATCCTCTGCACAAACGGGACAGACTACAGTGATATTTTGGCTATAAAAGAAGAAACATGAAACGTGTCAAAGATTATTAAGCAAAACAGCACAGAATGGTTAAGCATCAGACTTTAAAGTGAGTTCAGCATCCCCAGCAGATACTCCAGTACTTTTTTCAGAGACAATTCGGGCCTGAAGTAGTTAAACAACTTGTCAAAGATGAGGGTAATCACTCTGGCTTAAAGCTTAGGACTTAAGTTCCTGGCTCCCAGCCTTGGACCCAAACTATCAGACTTCTACATATCTTTGGATTACACTTGAAAGAACATTTAGATACAGCAGCCTCACTCTTTTCCTTCTGCCAAGTAATTAAACAAATTTGACTTAATTTGTTCTGAAGTACGAACTCATTCCATTAAGCAAGTGTCTAGTTTTCAGAGACAGTTTAAACTCACAATTCTTAGTTGTTTCCAACTGGAGTTATTGTACCACATCTTGGAGAACAGACCAGCAGAGGAGTAAAAACAAGTCCCAGAACAACGGAACCGCTGCAGAAAATCTTTGTAATCCTCATCTATAATCACTCCCACTTCCACTAAAACGACCCAGTGATGTCTGCTCTCCAGTATTTCTGGACAGTCAAGTCTCACCTGCACTGAAACAGTGATGGCACAGAGGAAAAAAGTAATCCATGGCTTACAGGTGCCTTTGATAACCTGCTCATTGAACTCATCGTGGACAACACTGTGTTCCCCACCGGAGAAGTCCTGTCTAATCATCATGTCCTGGCTCTGGACTCTCCAGGGCACATGGAACAAGTCAAACACAGGTATGTTGTAGGATTGGGCTCCAGCAAGATAAATATAAAATTCAGAAGGGAGGAAAAGTTCTGTTGAGCAAAGAATCAGCTACTTCAGAACCAGAGGCGGCACAAGCTACACCACCTTTGCCCTCATGGAGGTTGGACTAGATGATCTCCAGATGATCTCCAACCCCTATCATTCTGTGATTCTTATGCCATGAACTGCTGCATCACAAAAGGCAAACTTTGGCCATCCATGAAGGATCCCAATTTTAATGAAGCCAACACTGAGATTTCAGTATCTAACCCCATTTCTGTGCTTGACTCTGTGATCTGATAGGGCCAGGCCGTAGCTCACACCCAAGGATAAATTCCCCACGTACCAAGAGGAGAGAGGCCAGTTCTCTGCTGTTCACACATCCCTACCCCTGGTTAGAAAGGCTCGGCCAGGGCAGAATGGCACAGGCAGGGCCCAGACTCAACTCTTTGCCATTTTCTGTCCTCAAGCTTCACTAACAGCTTTCCCAATTCTTCCCCTTCCACCCTCGTTAGCTCTAAAGGAAACGCTGTCACATCCATCTATCACACAGCGCTTAGAAAGCCAGAAAATTAAAACCTGTTACGTATCAGAGTTCATGTTTCAGCCACCAAATATTGACTTTGTAATAGACAGCCATTCTAGGCTAAGTATCTAAAGAATTATAGGTTATATATATTGTGTTAAGGTTACAAGGTCGGATCTGGCCTCAAATCTCCTGGAAGCTCCGTGTGAGCGTTCTTAGAGAGCTTTGTGAAGTCACTGCTGCTCTTTCTGTATTAAAAATGTTCCTCTCCCTTGGCCTGTTCTATAGGCAACACCGCAGAGACCCCCCTGGGTGTGCATTCTGTGGATTAATGCAAACAATCAGCTGCAGTTTTCTGGGTTAACACTTCCCTTCGTGCAGTTTAAACCCAGATTTCCAGTGTAAATATTGCAACGTTGTATTGCGAAGGGGAAGAAAACAGAAAGTGAAACTTCCCATTTCTTTCAGGTTTGTTTTCCTCACTTTTAGTGAAGTTTCAGCATTCCACAACACAAGTTAGCTTTCAAAATTTGAGCTCTAAAGCCATTCAAAAACAGGAACATCCCCCCCCTCGTTACTACGGCGCACAAATTGGCTCTGTCCTCGGCCACAGACGTGATTAGAGCCCGTACTCGTTCGCTCGCAGACCGCGGCCGTTAAACAATCATTTCAGTTTCAGACAACAAGGTTTTCTTTAGCTTTCCCCATGGTGCCCGCCACAAGAAAGCAGACAAAAAGGCAGGGAGGTAAAAAAAGGTCCTCAGACCAGACGTGGAGCCACTGCCAACTCGTCCTTGGCTATTTGAAGGAGGACCAGCAGCATGCAAAGCTGCTGCTCCAGCTTTTGCAAGAACCACACAAGGCTCCGTTTCATTAAAGAGAACCTTAAAGCCAGAAATACAGCTAATAAAAGGGAAAAAAAATGTGAGCAGGTTGATACATCATTAACCCTTCCAACGGCATCGCAGGGAGACGATACGAATCACAAGAACTCCAAGGATCACAGGGAAGCTGCACTTGCACTCTGGTTAGACACCTGGCTCAGAGATCACCAGCATGAACTGGGGGAGCCAAATATGTGGGAAGGGGGAGAATTTCAGCTCAACAAATCCATGACAAGCGAGAAGAACTCCAACCTCAGGACCTCACTCCTGCACCTGGACATTCACATTTCACAGAATCACAGAATCTTCTAGGTTGGAAGGGACCTCAAAGATCATCTTGTCCAACCGTCAACCTGACTGACAAAAATAGACACCCACACAACAAACAAGGAGCATCATCACTAAACCAGACCTCCCAGCACTACATCAACCCATCTTTTGAACACCTCCAGGGATGGGGCCTCAACCACCTCCCTGGGCAGCCCATTCCAAGGGCTGAGAACCCTTTCAGTGAAAAAATTGTATCCAGGCTCTGGGAGCTGCACCTTAAGACCCCTCCAAAGCTGACAATGACACCAAACTTCCCTTTGCTCACAAAATCAGAAGGCTACACCTTCCACAAAATCCGAAGTGGACATTCTTACAAATTTTGGGAAGCCACGCTGACTGGCTGGAGCTGAGAGTTCCCTGGACTCCACCCACCACAGCTCCAGCAAGTGCCCAGTCCAGCTGGGAACCCCTCAGGAAGCACAAGGGCAGCAAATCATCTTTCACAACAGCGAGTACAATACTGGAGAGCAGCTGAGGAAGTTCAGGACTGACTATTTCCTGACTCCTGCATTTCCCCATCCCTGCAGCAGCCACCCTGCCCCACACACAGAACCTCCACTACCATTACGTGCTCCTCAACACGCCTCTTTCAACGCAGAATTATTTGCAAAGCACCTGCCACGCGACCACAACTTCTTCCATTTTTGTTCTTAATGAAGGATTTAGTTTGATATGTAATTAAAATAAAGGTTACAGAATTTAATGTCTGCCAGGGAATAAATTATACTACATTTAACACTAGTTTTGAGTTCAAGCTTTAAAATGCACTTCCTGAGGAATTTAAAATTCAACTTTAAAAAAAAAAAAAAAAAATGGTTCCAGCTTTCTTGTTTCCAAAAGCCATCCTTCAGCTCGTAAATGACAGGAGTCTTGGGAAGCGCGTCGCTTGCCACGAGCTGCAGCTAATAAATAAAAACAAGTCACTTCTGTTTATACTGAATTTTTTTAGCTTTTGGAAGTTTATTTGAACCACACATCAAATGGGAAAATAATGGGAGCTGTACTTACTGCTTTTCTAAATACAACATTAATCTCACTTGGAAGCGAGAGCATTCAAGATATGTAAAAAGAGAAAAAACCCTTGGAATTATACAAGTGACAGGGCCAACTGCTGGCAGAAGAAATATTTTAACTCATGATCTTACAGACCACGTCGTGCAAACGGGACTTTATGGTCAAAGAAACACCAAATTCAGTGGGACTTGCCTCAAAAAGAAAACAGCAGAGATTTTGCCCAGGCACCGAGCAGCACAGAGAAAGCACGATTCCTTTAATGAGGCCCAACCAAAGTAAAAGAAAATAAATACATTTTTTGCAGTCACAATCTTAGCATAAAGTGACACTTCTCACTGCCACCTGAGAAAAGTTTTAGGCCATTTCCAGTATCATCCCAAACACAACTGCCCTCTTTCCTGAATAAGTAATATTCCTTAATATTCCCATTTCTTCTGGTTAATAGAAGCTAGAAAGATTGGGAAAACTACTTGATCTTTATCTAGTACTTAGATCTTCAAAGAGAACAAACATTAATTAATTCTCACAACACCTCCCCGTGGAATGCAAGTATCACATTCCCCCTTTTGCAGATTAGGAAAAAAAAAAAAAATACCACGAATCAAAAGCCGAGCATCAGAAAAAATCTTAACAATCCTGGAAAACAATTCCAACAAAACATTTAAGAAGCCTGAATTCAGCCCTTCTAAGAAGTCTGCTGAGGAGTACTCTCACACCATGGTTTAATCCCAAATCTGGGTATCTAAATGCCCACTCCGTGGCTACTTGCTTGTCCCAGTGCTGCTGTTGGCAGCTTAAGCAATTTTAGGTGGCTTGGATTCCCACCTCCCTACTTAAGGAACAGCTAAAAAGTCAGAAAACATTCAGTAAAAAACACCCCGTTGCTCTTACCTTCTGCTACATCATCGTCTACAGCGCCTTTCACCTGAGAAAAACACCACTGAATGTCATTTCCTCCTCCAGCTCCTAAAAAACACAATCAGAGAAGACAAAATGAGACCCCCCCAGCAAGAGGGAGCGCAGACCATAGTTCCAGGGAATTTCAGAGGCTGCTCACACCGACGTCCCCAGCAGCGCCCGCGGCACCGTCCCGCCTTTTTCCTTTACTCATATTGTTTTTGCCAGTGCCCGACCCAACCTTTGTCAAAAAAAACCCCTCGGCACCCTCCCCACCTTTTTCCTTTACTGATATTGTTTTTGCCAGCGCCCGACCCAACCTTTGTCAAAAGAAAACCCAAAAAAACCCCAAAAACCAACCCACAAAACCCAGCGGGACAGATAAAACCCTCCGTCACCAAAAGCTGTGGCCGAAGCGACGCTTCAGCTGCGCCTTCAAACCCATCTCACTCCACACAAAGTCCCTTCCTACTTCAGAAGGCAGAACCCTCTCCAAACACACCCCCAAAAACAACCTAAAACAGCAAAACTGTGCGTTTTTTGGAAAATGTCAACCTTTCTATCACTATAAACCCAACACACAATTCATCTCCTCCCTGCACAAAACCATCGAACCGAACCTACGCGCTGAAGGCTGAAGAAAAAGAATTTTACCACAATTTTAGAGTCTCTTCGCAGAAGTAACGAAAGCAATTACCAGCCTTAAAAAAAAAAAAAAAGAGAAAGAAAAAAAAAAACCAACAACAAACCGAAAAAAAAAAAAAGCAGCAAATCCGAGCGGCAAAAGCAAAACAAGCAACTGATGGTAACAAGTTCTACTACCGTAGAAAACGGATCGAAGGGCAAACTTCAGGAACATTACTGCCGCGGCGGAAGGCAGTGATTCATTTGAACCCTGCCACCAAAACACACACACACACACACACACAAAAAAAATCACCACCCATTTCTTTTGCATTTCACCCTGAGCAAATCACTGCAGGGCTGAGCACATACAGGAAGAGACTGAAAAGGGCTTGCCTCTCCCTTGCCTTTTTTTTTTTTTTTTTTTCCTTTTTTTTTTTTTTTTTTTTTTTTTTTTTAAAAAAGCCACTGTCAAAATGGAACTTTTCCCTCAACAGGATTCAAACGGGCTGAGCAACAGATGGCACTGCCACCTTCATCCAAAGGGCTGGGATCGCTTCTGGAATAACAAAAGGGGCACAGAAGGGACTTCTTCCTTCTTCTACGCTGAGTTAAACTGGGAGGGGGGGGAAGAAAGTCCAAGACATAAAAATCAGAAGCCCCAAAATAATCTTTCCCCAAAAGCCCAAGTGTCTGGGAGCGGGAGGAGAAGGGCTGGGAATCAACCAGAGCCCAGTTTTGCATTTTTCTGCTTCCTTTCACTTCTTTTCCTGAAGGATCACGGGCGTGAAGGCTACAGAACCTGACACGGTGGAGCCGAGGAGGAGAACCCATCGCTGCCAGAGATGTCACCACGCGCCTCACGGACCCGCTGGAAAGGTTTGGAGCCACTCAGGGCTCTCTCCATTCCCCAAAACCCCTACACCCCATCTCCCTTCCTCTCTCCAACCTCCTCATTTGTCATTTAGCAGCTGCCACCACGGAAGCATTTAAAGGGGACAGCTTGTAAGGAAAAAAAAAAAAAAAAAAAATCAAAAAAATCCCTGCTCTTTCTACTTAAGGCTAAAATTCTATTTTTCATACAGTTTACTTGAACCAAGTTGGCGTTTCCCCCCCCTCCACCCCCCCGAGTAAAACAAAAAGCGGGGGGTGGAGCAAGGGCGGGGGGTGGAGGGGGAAAAAGCCGAGCTTTTCCCGGCGCAGCCTCCCCCGAAAGGCGCAGCGCTGGGAAGACAATTCATTTGCAGAGGAGGGGGCTGGCTGTGATTTCCAAATTAAGAAATGGCAAGGAGGAAAAAAAAAAATATTAAAAAAATAAAAAAAAAGCCAGGAAGAGCCACCTTACGCACACACACTCCTCGCCTACCAGGAGCGCTTCGGGATGCAAAATGGGGAGCGAGCAGAGGGAGGAATGAGAAAGAGAACACGGAAAGACCTGTGTTATTTAATTACATCCCGCACCCAATTCTGCCCGGTTTTACCCTCGTGTTGCAGGCGCTTGAGAGCTGGTGTGTGTGTGTGTGTGTGTCCAAAAGAAGGGTGCGATTGCACTTTTGACACAAGCACGTCTGGGCCCCCCCCGGGCAGCCAGCACCCCCGCACAGCCCCGCGGCCGGGGGTGCCACGCAAATTCAAACCTGCACAAATTCAAAAAGCCTAAGGGGGTGGGGGGGGATAAAAAAAAA
>NW_015090849.1:1412394-1432831 GCF_001431845.1 Calidris pugnax
AACCCGTTCCACGCACGTTTCCCGCCCGCACGGACGCCACCCGTCCCGTCGGCCCCGCCGGCCTCTCGCTTCGCCTCCCCGCGGCCCTTCCCCGCACACCCCCCGCCACCTCCCGGGCCATTTTTAGCCTCCTTCCTTCCCCACGGAGGAGAGACAGCCCAGGCTGGCACCGCTCCCGCTGGCTCCTTCTTAGCTCCCTGGGTCCCAGTCCCAGGCTCAGCTGTAGTTACACACACACAGGACTGGGGTAATTGATGCAGTACGATCTATTTAAGATCTGGTGAAAGTCACCGGTTTCACAGATGTTTGGGGAAAGGTTTTTTCTCTCTCCCCCGATGGGCAGGGCTTGCTCGTCCACATTTCACCGGGAGACGCGTGAGCTCATCCTGCAAATCCAGCACCGCCACCAGCTCGCCACGGGCCTTGGAACAGGGCTCCTAAGTCATCACGTACACCAATTCTGCATTTCATAGAGTGATATGGGATGGGAAGGGACCTCTGGAGATTATTTCATAGAATGATACGGGGTTGGAAGGGACCTCTGGAGATCCCCCAGTCCAACCCCCTGCCAGAGCAGGTCCACCCAGAGCAGGTCCCACAGGAACGTGTCCAGGGGGGGTTTGAATGTCTCCAGAGAAGGAGACTCCCCCCCCTCCCTGGGCAGCCTCTGCCAGGGCTCTGCCACCCTCCAAGTGAAGAAGTTCCTCCTCATGTTTAGGTGGAACTTCTTACCGTCAAGTTTGTGCCTATTCCCTCTTGTCCTGTCCCTGGCCACCACTGAAAAAAGACCAGCCCCATCCTCCTGACACCCACCCTTGAAGGATTTAGAGGTGTTGATCAGATCCCCCCTCAGCCTTCTCTTCTCCACACTCAAAAGCCCCAAGTCCCTCAGCCTTTCCTCGTAAGGGAGATGCTCCAGGCCCCTCAGCATCTCTGTAGCCTCTGCTGTCCCCTCTCCAGCAGTTCCCTGTCCTTCTGGAACTGGGGAGCCCAGAACTGGTCCCAGTGCTCCAGCTGGGGCCTCCCCAGGGCAGAGCAGAGGGGCAGGATGACCTCCCTCCACCTGCTGCTCACACTCTTCCTGATGCCCCCCAGGATGCCCTTGGCCTTCTTGGCCACAAGGGCCCATTGCTGGCTCATGGGCATCCTGTTGTCCACCAGGACTCCCAGGTCTTTCTCCTCAGAGCTGCTCTCCAGCAGGTCACCCTCTGGATGTCCTGATGGGGGGGGGGGGTTACTCCTCCCCAGGTGCAGCCCCCCACAGCTCAAAACACCTGAGAGGCTGCTGTTTTTAACCAAAAGACCATCGAGCTGCTCGTCAAGGACAGCACAAAACACCCAGCTGTGGGAACCCAACACCTCCAAACACACACCCCAACGCCCTCCGGCTCCCAAGGTTTGAGAATAAACACCAGAAACCCACAATGGCCAGGATTATAGGCCATTTTCCACAAATGCAGATTTATCTCCGCATTCCCGATTGCACATGCAAATTAAATCAATGTTAACCTTGGAAGCAGCACTAAAGTCGTGTCTGTAAGAGCACCCAACACACACAGGCCCTTCTAGAGAACCACAACTCACCTACGTTTGGGAATATCTGGAACCAAGTGTTTTGCTTAGTCCATTTTGAGAGCAATCCAAAACATCTAAAAACAAACACACCACAAGTTTGAAAACATTCCCTTCAGGAGAGGCTCTTTTGGGGTC
The DNA here is from genome assembly GCF_001431845.1 of Calidris pugnax. Classification (NCBI taxonomy): domain Eukaryota; kingdom Metazoa; phylum Chordata; class Aves; order Charadriiformes; family Scolopacidae; genus Calidris; species Calidris pugnax. Next base: position 1,414,105 of record NW_015090849.1, read on the forward strand.
ACCTCAGCCTTAAGGCCCTTCTCAACCTCTCCCAGAGCTCAAGAACAAACGCACTCGATTCTACACATTTGTGGGCACATTTAGTCAGTCCCAAATCTGGGATGAAAGCTGGTGTTCCCCATTTTTCAGGATTCCTTAAAAACATCCTTTTCAACCCAAACATCATTGTCGAGCAGCCATTTAGCAGGAAAATTTGCAAATAAACTGCAGTGAATCCATTGCCTGCTGGACGATTACTGCAGACTTTGGCCCTCAGTAGAATGAGTGTTGTTTCAAGAACTTCTGTTGCTAAAAAAAGAAATAAATAAAGCAAAAAATACCTGCAATTAGCTCTATAATATAAATTAATGAAGCTTTAGTATATACCTTATAATTAAAACAAAATCCCTCTTAGAAAAGATTTAATATCATGGTGCCGGAAGGATGGATCGTAATTCCAACATTTCAGGTTTTTTTGTTTTGAACTGACTGAGCTACAGAACATAATGAAGTATAATAAATAATTAACATTAAATCATAGCCAGGGTAATTAGCAAGACATCTGGGGAATCACCAGCTTTGCTTGGGTGCTCACTTGCTGGTTAATTCGGCCAGCACCAGTATTCACACTCGTCTAATGGGTCATGCAAATGAGCAGGAGTGAGTTTCACAGCCCTGATTGGACGTTTCTGAGCCCAAACCTGTGCCCCTCCGACTCCCCTGGAGCCTCCGCATCCCTTTGGGTGCTCTGGGGAGACAGTAACTGTATTATCTTAAATTTATACACAACCACCAACAGCACAAAGCTTTAATGAACATTTATCTATTCCGATCACGCTTTAATTACTATTTCTAACTCCACAGACAACCCCCCTTCAGCTCAGAGTAAAGAAGGTCTCCAGGAAATGGGAGGGACAGGCAGGGACAAGGACCCTGTGTGTTGGAGGCTGGTGAACAGAGCGGTCAGTCCACAGCAGCCTAACTCAGGAGCTCTACAAGTTACAACAACTCACAAACCAAAAGTCTTACAAGTCCAAGATGTGACTGGCAGCCAATAAAAATATATATTAACGTCAAATCAGAGATCAAACGGCTGAGGCCCTGAAGAGGAACTCTATCAGCAACTCATTTTGTATCTGCTTTAGTTTCCCAGTAATTCGACCCGTTAGACAAGACTGTAATGAATTACAACAATTCAGTTTAGAAATAAAGGGAGTAATTATCACCAAAATTATCACTGGAATTTAGTAATAGCTGAGCCATCCGAGGTCACCTGCAGGTTACCATCAGGGCAATGCAATTCCCCACAGCGCACTCCGCTGCACTTCATTCTCTCTACTTGAAGTGTCTCAGCAAGAGGCTCCCGTGCCTTTTTGGGAGCGCGTTTCGCAGCCTTTGCTCCTCAAAAATGTTTGCTAATATTCACCCCGTGTTTCCCCATTCTTAATTTCACATAATTGTCTCTATGTACGTAGCTGCTTAATTAACAACCATTATCAAAACAGTGCTGAGTCACATCTTAATCATCACAGAACGATATGGGGTTGGAAGGGACCTCTGGAGATCACCCAGGCCAACCCTTAATGATACCAGATGGAAGTTCAGGCTTAACAAAAGGTCAGGCAGACCCCGATTCTGCAACACGTTTCAGGCAAAGGCAGGGGGTGCAGGTCCCCACCCACCCAAACCTCTCTGCATCCCACCAACGCCAGCCCCACTCAGGCAGACAGACCCTTCATGCTGTTTGCAGCCAGCCAGCTGCCAGACCATCTTCTGTGGGCACACACAACTTCCACTGCCTTTTTCTGACAATCAGAATTTACTCATCCCCACTTTATTTTAACCAGGTCCCACCTGTAAAGCCCCAAACACCAGCGCCCAGAGACCTTCAGCTAAAACCAAGGTTTAAGCTCTTCCTCACTATCCTGTGCCTGAACACTACAACTAGATATATCATACCCTACTTCACTACAGCAGTTCCACCCAAGTCACTGGTTTTTAATTTTGGACAGGGGAAAAAAAAAAAAAAGAACTTAAAGTTTCTAGCAGTTCTGAGCATCTGTAACATTGGGGAATTACTCAGAAGTGGCACCAAACGTCATCCTCCCCCGATCAGCCCCTGGGCAGCTTAGCCCAAGTATCAGCGATGCTAAAAAGCAGAAGGGGATGGTACATCACTTTCAGTTCACTTTGCAGCTGCCAGTAATTTTCTGGGGAGCCTTTTCCCAAACAGAACAAGGTAACAGCAACAGCAAATGGTTCTGTAACCCCAGTGCCCCAAACTACTCATCGCCGAGCGAGCTTATGCAGTGAAAGCTCCCTAATTCTGGTAAACAAGCAGCTTGTGTCATCTCAAAAGCGTAAAGTTCATCGGATTAAAGCTCTGTGATTACAAGGGGAAGCCTCGGCGTCTTCTTTTAGAAATTACTAATGCTTTTTTTCTTAACTTTAGCCCTGGTACGAGCAAACAGAAAAGCTAATTAGGCTTGGAAGGAATTTCGTGTGTTCATTAAAGTAGTCATTTGCAAGACAGGTTTAAAACCAGCTCCAAAGTTGATTTGTTTAGAGCAAGGTCTAAATTACCAAGATTGAAACCACAATTTGCAAAATATTAGTTTAATGGATTATTTAAGCTCAATTTGTACAGGATTCATGTACCTGAATTTTGGCAGGAGTTTTACTTTAAAGCAAATGCAAGAACACATGCAAGGATACAGGGAAAACAAGGCTTCTGGAAAAGAAGAAAAGAAGGCTTAGACAGGAAGCACCTGCTCACAGGGAGGAAAACAAGTATTTTTCAACTTTGAGGCCTTGTTTGGGAGGGTAGGGGGTGTCCCAGTATTTTGGGGTTAAAAATCAAGAAAAGAGGAATCGCTTGAGATGCACAGAAAAATTAGATTCTCATGATTTTTAAATCTCTTACTAAATTCTTTCCAAACTGTTGTTAGCTCTGTGGGAGGATGATTCCTCCCAAAAAATAAGAGAAGTGTTATGGGAAGGTAGCAACCCTATGGAAACTAAGACTGTAGCCACAGAAGAAGACAGGAGACTCACAAGACATAGATTTACTCCTCCCTATAACTTAGTAGCTGCAATTAGCAAAGAGTTAATAGTTCAGAATAACCTGGCACTTTGAATCTTCCACTGCAGGATAACCTGGACATAACCTGGAACTCTGAAACCTTCTAGGAATAGAAAAAAACAAAAACCTGAACCAGATGAGAAGAGTCAGCCTAAACTCAGCCCCACGACCACCAGACAAGGCGCTGGGAAAGGCTTTTATTCTAAGAAAAACAATTAAACACTGAACTCCATTGCCAAAAGAATCTGCAGCACAGCCACTACCAGGCTCTTTTAAGAGCGGATTAGATAACCACCTACTGGGAATAGTCTAAGTGGAGCTGCTCCCTGCCTAAGGGTAAGAGATGCCTTAGTCCTTTCCAGCCCCAGTTTCCACCATTCTACAGAGAAACCACATTCTCTGGCTTGAAAACACAGGTTCTTTGTATTAGTGACAAAATCGAGATACACCCAAACCAATACAACCATACTCAGAGAATACTTTTAAAAGTATTAAGGTTTCCTTCTCTTATTAGTCTTTAGAAAGGGGATAATTAACATACCTCAGTCTCTTTGAATACATTGAGATGAGTGAAAGGAACACAACCGCAGTATCAACAATTACACCAAAAACCTATCTTGTGGGGAAAAAAACCCACCACTTCATGCAGAGACTTAACTGATACCGTGCTGCATCTCTAAGAAGCACAGAAGAACTCAGGTGAGAGGAGCCTTAGTCATCACCACCTTTATGAGGCACTGCAGGAAGGGGAGGAGCGAAGATACAGAAGGCAAAGGCCTAGAACAGTTTGGGTTTGGGGTTTTTTTTAAGCCTCAAAGCTCTCATGGCCCACACACAGAAATGGTTCTCTCTGGGGAAGGGTTGCAGCATTACTGAGGGAACAGAAGTGATCCTTTTTCCTTAGTGAGGAGCCCACACAGGTGATCTGAATAAGTGAAAGACAAGCCTCAGAGACTCTTATGAAACAATTTTGCTTAACAAAAGCAGGAAGTTGAAAGCAAGTGTGTCAAAACCACTGCCGTCTATAGGATTTCCCTGTTACTTTTAATAGTGGGTTTTAGCATCTTCTATTTTAGATTCTTATGAAGGCAAAGTACTTTTATGCATTAATTAAGTGAACAAGCTATTATCCTTCACTATGAGCTGGAAAAATTACACCTGCACAGGTTTATATCAAAAGGGATAGGTAAATACAAGTCTTAGCTCGAGCCCTGTAGTTACCTTGTAGGTATCACTGAAGCCATCGTCACTAAAACACACATAAAAAGCCAACTGATCTAAAAAGAGCACAATCAGCTCTTTGGAATCATGTTTTTGTACTTTGAAGCAGCCTGTAATTTCAGCAGCATTTTGCAGTAAGAAGTTAATTGCTAGCTCCGTGCGGTGCTAACAGGGTGCATGAACTTATCACATCAATGATCCCACTTTGCCAGGAGAAATGTTCCTTAAAAACCATGGATTGTAGGAAGCCATGACTAAATATATAATTTGGAATAAAATTCCACTGTAGCCTTTGAACTCAGGCTCGCTCTTGATCCCAGGCTCTAGTCAAGCCTTGTGCTTTCAATCAGCTTGTTGTTGCCACCTCTTCATGGTATTTAAAGGGTGTGAACAGACTGAGGTCCTAAGCCCTGGAATAATGGAAAGACCTAAGAAATTCAGCTGATTTTTTTTCAAGGAGTTTTTAGCTTTTTTGATTCCAGAGGGGAATGTGAAAATGTGACTTCTAAAACAAAACCACCAACAACAAAAAAAGGAAAACAAATGCAAAGAGCCTGAAGTAACTACATCTTTGAAACTCTCTTGATTCTGAAGCCACACTGTAAGTGGAAATAGTAGTATTAATTTACCTTAAGTAGTAACACTATCACTCTAGTATTGCAGAAATGACATGTGCAGGTAACTAGCACAACTGGCTTCAGTCATTCATTAATTTATTCCTTGATGTACAAGTTAATTTACCTTTTGTTTTCAGTTTTCATTACCAGCACAGTATTTTGAGGGTATTTTTTAAGTGTTTCAAACTTTAATTTAGCAAACATTATCCAAGTATTTGCAGCTGAAACTGTTCTGAAATGTTCTTTGCTTGCTTTGGTTCTTCTGGTAGCAGGTTTGTAAGGATCTGAAGGTAATGCCAGGAATGAACTGAGAAGGGAAGGAAGGGAGGCCGAAATAGCAGAATGAATTGTTCCATTCACCGGGCTTTTCTGCTCGGGAATAAGTTAACATTGTAAACAGGAGAGAGGTGTGGTTTGCAGATCAGACAGGAAATCCTTAGTTCTAATCCTTGCTGTGTTGTTGATTCCCTTGGAGACTTAAAGCAAATGCTTTCTGTTCCTATTTTTTTTTTTTGTTTAATTGGAAATAAACTGGGGATGATAGCACTTAACTAGCTTGTAGGAACAGTCTTTCACTTAAAACATTTATGACACACTTTCAAAGCAATTCGCAGCACGTGGGCTTGAAATTAACTTGGCTGCTTGTCTGAGGTTATTTCCTTACCCAGCTCTGAGGACCAGGGACATTTTGGGGCCCAACTCCCCGCTGCACATGCCTAGGCTTGGGTTTTCTCACTTGAGAGATGCTTTATCTGGGATATAAGGAAATGCAGCCTCACAACCACCAGCCATTGCCTGGTGTGATCTGTGGCCAGGCAGGCTGCTCTGCCACGGTCAGTACACACTCAGGCTGCATTTAGCCCTGTTGTAAACCGATTTCTTCACTTTTTTCCCTTGGGTTGCAAGGTGCATACCTGCAAGTGAAGGTGTGTGAAGAAGGGGTTATGGCTGAGGAGAGTATGTTCTTTAGGAGGACTCTTCCGTGTGCCTCATTAGGAGCCCTACACTCTGCTGGTTGTGCTCTGTGGCAGTCCCTTGTGCCCTGAGACCCCACGTACCAGATGCAGTGTCTGACAAACTGTTCCTCTGTGTCAGATGGGAAGGGTCCTGGAACCAGGAGATGATGCTGCTGGGATGGGAACGCTGAAGCAGCAAAGAGGCTGGAGGCAGGACAGACCTGGGGGGAGTCAGAGCAGAAATTCTGATTTTTTTTTAGTGGGGATTCTCTGCGTCGATGTAAACCACCACATAAGTGATGAATCAGACTTACAGTCTTACCATCCTACTTTAATCAGGGAGAACCTGCAGTGACATGGTCACTAACAGCAGCACTGAAAGGTGAAAGTCCAGGCTCCTAAAAATCATGCCTTCCCCCTAGGTTTCTCACTTCTGTAACGAGTGCTTACAGCTAGAGTTTCAGAGTTACTGAGCGCACACAACTCAGGCTACTCCAGAGGAGCCCGTGGAAATGGTTCTAGAATTGAGACACAATTTTCTTCCATCACATAATTAGAGAACGAAAACTCATTAAACAATTCTCTGTTACTTACCAAACCTTGGCTTTGCACTTAGCTGCAAGCATTCTGAGTTGACAAAACTGCTGATAACTGTTGCTGAAATTGACAGAACTTCCTCAGTATTCTTATTTATAGCTACTTTAATTTAAAAACCCATTTAATCCTTGCCCTGAAAAGCTTTATAAACCAGGCTTAGTTTGAAAGACACCTCACTTTGAGAAGCTAAAGAAAGTTGATCCTGGTTTGTATATCCTTTGTCCTGAGCACGATATGCTACCCTGAATTCAGCCATCAAGTTTTACCTGCATAGAACTTCTATTGCTTAGTTATAAGGATCCACCTGAGCAGTGGGAATCTCCCTCATTAGTCCAAAGGCATTTTCCAGTGTTCCCAGGATGTTTTTCCCCTGCTGCTCCATTCCTTCTCATGTATTTCCCACAGATTCCCCTACTTCACTTTCTCCCCTTCCTTCCACTTTTTCCTTCCTCTTTCCCCTTCCCCTTCAGAATCCAAATCATTCCTTTGGTCATCAGAGAAGCAAAAACAGAGCAAAAGTTGCAGCAGGCCCAGCCATTTCCCTGCATGGAAACACCAGTGCATGCAGATAAGCCAGTAACTCATGTGGTTTTCAAGATCAGAACTCTGATCAGTAAATTAACACGCTCACACTTTAGACAAAGTCATTCTCAGCTTGGCAAATGGGAAGCTCATTGCAAGAGACCAATGAAAGAAACAGTTATTTGGAATCAAGCCTGCCAATAAGTGTCGATATTACTGCCACTGACAACTGCTGCATCCAGGAGGAAAATGTATCTGTTTCTTCAAAGACCCCAGAGCTCAAGGCATTCAAGGTCTGCTGGAGATGATAGGGCTTAAAGTAGCTGTGTAAAGGGAACCCCTGAGAAATAGGAAAAGGGCAAGTTGTTTAACAGTGATACTTAATTGGCCTACCCTAGAGACTATTTAAAAATCCTAGACAACAGTAAGCCCTGAATCACTTTGCTTATTGACCTTCCTCCCTTTCAGTGCCTTTATCTTCTTTGCACTTACTTCACCACCTGGAATACAACAAATTTTGCTTTGAGGTTCCCTGTACACACTGGTTTTGACATGATCCTGTTTCTTGCTTTCTCTGTCAATTAACAGAGAGATCTGGGGACTTCTATCCCAGGAAAATAATAATAATTTTTAAAAAGCATTTATTTTTTAAACCAGAAGTTAATTTGTAAAAGACTCCAAGAGGGATGAAAGAATACTAGAAGTTCCTGCTTCTAAATCATCAAATGGTACATTTTTATTGTTGTTACTCTATTTCTATTCTGTTACTTGATTAATATACTCTCAAAAGGATATTTTAAACATAATGTAGAAATGGTTGTAGTTTTTGGCGAATAGCTAGCCCTTCCAAAAAAACTGCATCAGTTCTAGCACTCAGGTTTAGACTCAAAGCTGATGGTTCCTGGGATGCAAGCAGCTTAAATAGTAAGCAGGGAAAAAAAAGGGGGGGAAAGGTGGATTTTCACTCCCCCTCCCATAAGGCACTGGTATTTTCTCAAACTCCATCAAAACCTCTTTGCTTGTGTTTCACTACTCCCTGTTTAGCTGTTGGTCACCCCAGGTGCACAAGCACCAGAGATGTGCTTCGTTCCCTCCTGGAGGTTAAGTCCCAGAGAGTGAACATGCACAACCCCAAGATCTTTCAGCATCAGGACACCTCAGCCATTCATGATCTATAATTAGAGTCCCACCTTCTCATCATTCTATCATCAAACACTGATTTCAGAATCCATGGAGGAGGGAGTTGGGGCCTTCCCTGACGCAAGCAAAGACTGAGCACACAAACCCGAAATTTTCTTGATATAATCACTGCTGCAGTGTTCATTTAAATGTGGATATGCACTAAAGTAAATTTCAGAACTAGAAATGTTATTATTAACTTTGCACAAAAAGTAACAATGATTTGAGTATGCTGTACCTTTTTCCCACTCTCACAAATCAATATAGACAGATCCTTATTAATTTCAGTGACATTTAGATCAGGCTTTAGGTACAGACCTTGTCAACAACTTTAAAATCAGGTGTTGACAGGTGAGTAAGGAGGTTTGGATGTTTTGCTGAAGTACTGAGAGGGAAATCTTGGCCAGGATTCATAAACAGACATCCAGGTCTAAGTACTGCCATTTGTTTCAAGTAAGAACTATAGAGGTTTTAATACTTTCATGGAATATCTAACCATGAGAAGCTGAACAAACAGGGGCAGGCAGATTCAAAAGACATCCAGGTAGTTTTGAAAAGAGCCATCTGTATAAATTGTGAGGAATTTAGAGCATGGTCACACAAGGACACAAGATCCAGTTGCTACATGTAACAAGTCACTGCACTGAAATGCAATAATTAGCGACGTAACACTTGCCAAGTGTGTTGTATGGGAAGTGAAATGAGTTCACCTGAGCCACTAGTGCAAGGTTTAATTATTAAAAAGTGGTTCAGGCTGACTCCTTTTACTTTGCTTAACAGCAGATTGAGAGCTTGCACAGAGTTAGAAGTATTATTCCCAGCGTTAAGCCAGACCACTGGGTAAAGCTACATTTCTGCAGTTTCAATGTTTTTCCTTCATGGTTACTGAAGTCAAAAGTAATCTTCTCCCATGCCCATTGCTTAAGCCAAAGTGAGGTTTACATATTCATGCTCTTGTCTGTCCACTTCCCCATAGTAGCTTTTGACCCAATGATCAGTTCCAATTAGGTTTTGTAGTTATGGATGCTTCAAGCATATTCAACTGCAAGAGAATGTGATAGAGCTTGAATTTTTGCCTGCTCTGACAGAGGCTGCACAGTGAGGTTGGGCCTTACTCAAGTTCAGAGAATCCACACTGGAAATGCCATAATCAAACTTTGCACCCTACTATGCAGCAGAGGATCCAACTATGAGGCAGGTACATCTCAAAGACCAGACTTTCCAAGCTCTCCTGCTTACAAAGCTGCTTGTTTCTGCTTCCTCTGTGTGTAGAGCCTGCTCTACTCGCCTCCTGTTGGTGACATCGAATCCAAGGCTGAATATCCCTGAGGCAGAGAACAACAAGGTTAGATTGTCACATTCCATGTTTTCTCATAATTGCAGAAAGTTACACGAAAGTGGAAGGCCAACAAGAGATAGTCTTTGAAAATGGAGCTGTTCTCCAGGCAAATCCAAGCCACAAAAAGAGTAAACATAAATAATCCGTGGCAGAAAATTACCCTCTACCAAAAAGAAAAAAAAAAGTTTTCTGGTTTGAGAGAAATTTCATCTTTCTAAAAGTCAGTGACAGACCAAATTGGATGGACTGGAAATAACTCCAACAAAATAGAAGTTCCCTGGATTCTGCAGGGGCTCTGCAAAATCAGTGAGCTTATCAGTCATGTTTCCAATGACAGGCAGGAAATTTCCAAGAACATCAATTCACTGAGCAACTACAGAGGGTTCCCATGATCCCCAACTTCCCACAAAACTGCCAGGATCCCTATCTTGTGGTTAAACACCATAGACCTTTATGATTTGTGTCTCTAAACCAAATTAAGCAAGGTAGTGGCTTCCACACCAAAGGGTTTCAATACTTCTTCCTCCACAGACCCCACAGAAACAAAACTCCAGGTCTTTCTGATCAGTCCAAATTCAGCAGAAAGGAGGCTGGGTGTTTCTGACAACAGCAAAGTTCAACACTCTGGTTCACACAACAGTTCTGTAGTTACACAGGTACACAAGAAGGAAGGGTGCAGGAACAATAAATCAGTTATAGACAAAGTGCAAAAGTTTATGGAGCTGCAGCCTGCAATACTTCAAATGGAACATTTGGATCTCAGCAAAACAGCTTTTGGTTTCTCAAGAGTATGTTTGAGCAGTTCTTATCAATATTGTGAACACAATAGTGAGTTTATCCAAATACACTGATAGCCATTGTATTGTACCATACCTGGAGACAAAGCTAATTATAACATTTTATTTCAAGAAGGGATGTAATCTCCATGAAGTGAGCTAAGATAAGAAGGCAAGGTACAATGTTTTAATTTGATTTTTCCTAGTAAACATTTCCTACAAGAGACTTAATTTTAAGTTCTTGTTCTGCTTGATTCTAAGATCTTGAACTTAGTCTGTCACATTGCAAACCAGTGCCCTAATTAAATTTTTTGTGGGCTATTATCAACAAAGGCTTAGTCTCACAGAATGATATGGGGTTAGAAGGGACCTCTGGAGATCATTTAGTCCAACCCCCTATTAACCTCCTTATTGTATTTTCTCAAACAAGAACAAAAGGGTTCTGAACACCCTTATTTTTTACTACACTATAAAAAAAGTGCATTTCAAAGTTTGGAAAGACTTTCCTTTCCCCGACCCCCTATTAACTTCCTTATTATATTTTCCTAAACAAGAACAAAAGGGTTCTGAACAGCCTTATTTTTTTACTACACTATAAAAAAAGTGCTTTTCAAAGTTTGGAAAGACTTTCCTTTCCCCATAGTATAAGAATAAAATGTAAAGCTCATAAAATTTACTATTACCCAATACTATGGTTACAGGCAAACTCTTTAAGCATCCTTAGTAGAATGGCACAAAAAAACTATTGCTGCAACTAGAACATTGCATTTTAAACTCTCTACATATGAGATTATTTCAAAAAGTTAATATCCAAGACCCTCTGGATACCAGGCTCTTTTAATACATTGGCCATAACTTTAAAGCAGACTTAAAAAATCACTCTATCCTTAGAGGAAACAACCACCACAAAGATCCACCACCCACCTACAACCCCAAAGTGAGCATGGCCCCGAGCCTGCAGCTTTTATAGGCAGTGTGCATGTGATGTTAGGCCATGTGGGACATTCTGATTGGCCCCGGGGCCCCTTTAAAGGTATTTAAAGGTGGGGTGATGCATCCATCAAGTCAGTGGTACCTGGTCCATAGGATGGTGTATGGTGGCCAGCAGGAGGGGCCAGGCTATTGCTGGGGCTCAGCCAAGGTCACTCCACACATCAAGGGACAGTGCTGGAGGGTGGTTTCTCCAGTGCCCTGTCTGGTGTCCTGCCCACAGAGCAGGAGATGGAGCCATGCAGGTCTTCCCAGGGCATTAACGGCCCCAAGCTGAGCTGTGAGGTGCTGTGTGTTTTGTGAAATCCTTCTCTGACCTGGCTTCAGTTGCAGGGTTTGAGCATGTAGAAATCTGTCTGTGGTCACTCACACCACTGGTAATTCATGGAAGAGGTAAGGAGGGATCACAAATTCTGGTGAGACGCTGGCCCAGGTTGCCCTGAGAAGCTGTGGCTGCCCCATCCCTGGAGGGGTTCAAGGGCAGGTTGGAGGGGGCTTGGAGCAACCTGGGCTGGTGAGAGATGTCCCTGCCCAGGGCAGGGGATTTGGAACAAGATGGTCTTCAAGGTCTGTCCCAAACCATTCTATAATTCTATGAAAGAATGTATTCCTTTCCCTTCCTTTGCATCCTTGTCTCTCTGCTCTGTTCTTCAACAGGACTTTTTTATTTCTTAAGTTGTCAATTTACCCACTTTCGTTTTCCTGAATTGCATTCTTTGGCCATGTTTTTGCTCAGTGTTCCTCTCCTTGTATTAGATGGAACATTGCATAAGGAGGCAATTGTTTGCTTCAAGCACTGTATCTCTATTGTCCTTTTAGAACAGTAATGAGTATGACCCAACTGGGCTCTGGATCCACTACAAGAAACTGGAACAGCCATCACAGAAAAAGCATCTGAACTGTTAATTTGCAGAGGTGTTTCTGCAACAGCTTGAAATAGATTCCTTCGCTGTTTCTTCTTCTGGCTCCTCTGCACGGTGCCAGCATCAGCAGAGCTGTTGGAAGCAGCCTGGGTGTAGCACTAGTTTCATCTGATGTAGGCAAATTTGCAGTTCCACAGAGCCTGGCCACTCCTTCCTTCCCAAGCTGTAGGAGGCCACTGATTTCAGTGTCCTGTTTGCCATCCACACTGCATGGGATGTGTCATGCAGGGTGTACGAAATAAAACAGGACTCCTGTGGAATAAGCATCTTGCTTTGGTTGTGACTCTGCTGGGTGTTTTACTTACCAGGAATGCCCTGCACCGTGAGTGAATTCTGGAGTGTATTAATTCTGGATGCATCGCCAAATTCCTCCGTAACTGGTGTGACGCTGGTCTTGTGGGGGAGGCTGGGGAAGCAATAAACAGTGGGTTGGAAAATACCATCCACAGGGGCCAACCTGACAGCCCTAAGTTTGCATGAACCAGAAGGGTGTTTATCCAGTGTTCCTCCCTGCATTTCAAAATGTGGGTTTGGCTGGGAGACAACTCAAACCAAGAACTCCATGAGGAGCATTCCAACCTGCCTAGGACTAGTGTTGACAGCAGCAATAAACCATCAAACCTTTGTTTTCCCAGTGTCTGATGTTTCTAGGACACCTAAAGAGGGTACATGGACTGTTAAATAGTGGTGGTGTTCCTTGCTTTTTTCTGATACACATGAAAATGAAATAATCCAGGCTAATGTTTCCACTTGCATCTTGTCAAAAATCATTCCAGAGTTGAATGTGAAGGTAAAAAAGTTAACTGATCTTGGAAACAAGTTTTATTCCCTAGTGATCTGCAGTCCCAATGATTACATAATGCTTTTTAAGATGAAACTGCCTTTTTTTTGGCTTTACAAATTGTATCAATTGTGGGATCTGCTTCATGTAGCACTGAAATGCAGCCATTTCTGGGGTAGATTTTGCAATCTGTTTAGTGAAAAAGGTTGCAGCACAGATCAAAAAAGGGACCGATCCCATAATTTTTCTTTATAAAAATCAAGTCTAAGTTCTTAATTAAGAAGATTGACAAGGAACTTAAGGGATCTGGATTTTGTTCTCTGTTCTGTTTCACATTTGTTGCGTGAGCTAAGCAAATCATCTAATTTCTTTCTTCCTTCCTTTTTTTTTTCTAAAAGCAGGAACAATAATGGCTTCTTTACCTTCCTTATTTTTTTTCTAAAAGCAGGAACAATAATGGCTTCTTTAGCCAGGTTCATGCATTTGGGTTATCTTACTGTACCTAACATTAAGGAGCCTGACTTCTATTTGCTACATGAATGATTCTATAATTGCTCTTTACTAAGTAAGACCTGAATTTTTTTTGGATCTGTTTGTAAAATGTATGCTGGATAATATCTTTATGTGATGTCAGAAAAATTGTAAAACAAAACAAAATGAAAACATCAGATAAAACTGTCTGGGAAATTCAAGGTAACGAGTAATTACCCTTGGTGGAATTTGGCCAAGAACAAATAAAATAACTCTCTGCTAAGATCTGCAGGTATCGTAAGCTCTTTAGAAATATTTAATATGTGCAGGAAAATGAGGTCATTGTCCCTTTAAATGTATACAAGTAGTCAGGGTCTTGTTTTTTAATTCCCATCTGAGAAGGTGTAGAATTTCCCAGGATGTGCCAAGCAGGAGGACATGATGCTGGATGGCTCCAAACAGAATGGACACTTGCTGGGTTATTTTTGGACACACAAGAGCTTTGGTCAATGATGCTGGTGCTGCAGCTGGAACAAAGAGAGGCTTCTGTTTCATTGTGCGGATAAAACTTGAGTGGATGCATGGAGGAGGGGAGGGAAAGAGGAAGACTGGATGGCATGACCCATATCACGTTTTGCTAACAGCGTTAATTCATTGTTTAATTAAATAGTTAATTAAGTTCAACGTGTGGACTAGACAGAGCAAGTAATTGTGGGCTCATCGCAGTTTTCAATTTGTTTTAAGAAAACAAAAATCAATTCATCATCATTCCCTGAATTTTGCTTACCTCACAGAGCACTGATCTAATCGATGTGACAGATACTAGCTGCCCTTTGTAGCATTAATGGGTCATGGTGGAAGAGATTCCCGTGCTTTAGGGAGAGTATTTAGAGAAGACTGGGAAAAATGTACTAAAATAGGAATGGCAATTTGTTTCAGGTCAGTTTTTAAAAGAGGGAATGTCAGTGCAATAGTGAAAGTGGGGAGGAGATTAGGGAGGTGAGCTTGACTGGAAGGAAGATGTTGGAGCCATGAAAACAAAAAAAACCCACAAGTGTTTTAAATTCTAGGAATATATAAAGGAAAACTGTTGTGAGAATGTGGGCTGTTTGTTAAAGTGCTATGAAACAGGAGGGGAGCCTAGAGAAGTTATTAATAACTTTAAGAGTTGTGTAGTAAAAACATAAAATATTCATTGTCAAAACAAGAATTTATGTGAGGTTTCCAGTTACTGTGAAATTTTTCAATTGTGACTGAAGGGCTAAGGTAAGGGCTTGCCAAAATTCTCAAAATGCTTCAAATGAAAACTTAAATGGAAAACTGCCCACTCTTTCCCCTTTGTTGAAATTAGTTTTGAGTCCCCCCCCCAAATAAATTCTAGATAGCCTTGGCTAGGTCTCTCCCATTTATATGTTCGCAAAGGTATGTGGCATTTCAGTTAATACTGTCATCCAGGAATACTTCCAAGTTCTTCAGGGCAACTCGGGACATTTGTCCTTGATTTGCCGTGGAAAACCGCCCACTCTTTCCCCTTTGTTGAAATTCGTTTTGAGTCCCCCCCCCCAAATAAATTCTAAATAGCCTTGGCTGGGTCTCTCCCATTTATATGTTCGCAAAGGTATGTGGCATTTCAGTTAATACTGTCATCCAGGAATACTTCCAAGTTCTTCAGGGCAACTCGGGACATTTGTCCTTGATTTGCCTAAGGTTACCATGTAGTGTATGGACACAGTGTTTGTTAGATCAGGAAGGCAAGGAAGTTTGAGATGGGAGTTCACAAGTTCTGGATAATTTCTATTCTAAGTCTCCCTTGTCAAATGATGAGCCGACATGGCATGTAGAACAGGAAATGTCTTCTCTTCAGCCTTCTCTAAAAGAATTGGTTTATACTCTGCAATTGTGTTGTGTTTTTTTTTTAAGGATGAAATCAGCCAGGAGAGGGAAGCAAAAGCCTAACAAGATGAGGCAGATGTGAAACAGCAGCAGTGAGATAATAAGCAGCTTCCTTTGGGATGTTTTTTACCAGTATTCTAAAAACATGATGTGAAGGGGTAAGCAGGAATTCTGAATCATACGCACATATGAAGCTGATTAAGCAGAGGCCTGGGTAGCTGAGGAAAAGCAGCTTGTAGAGTCTGCTGCTGCCTGGATTGCAGTGGGACACTGGCTTTGTCTACAGTTAAAAGTTGTGTTGTAAGTGTGGCTCTGTTGGGGAGTAACCCCCTGAGTTCTCCTCTCATTCTATAGTCAGCTATAGCACTGAAGATGTGTGAATGCCAGTACAGCCAATTCAAGTCTTACAGTGAAGGCTAAATTGTACCAGCTTAAATACTTTAATTGTATTGCTCTTGGAGCTTTTGCTCACCTAATGAGTGGGGAAAGAGAAAGTATCAAGCCAAAAAGCAGGGAAGTTTGATTAAGGCTGTTTGGAGAGAGCAGCTATGCAGGTAACAGTAAAAACCCATCCCGAGCCTTGTAGAGGTCAGAATTCATTATTGACAGGATGTTTTCTGAGTGGGCTCTATAACCCCAGAATCTGACTTGCTCTCCTGAAAAAGGCATGTATTTGCAAGACTTTTGAAGACAGAGTATCCGTTTCCAAAGGTTCCACTCTGTTTTTAAAATATAGGTAACTCCTGTTTTAATGATAAAGTTCAGAGCAATGTAATGCCTATTATGTGGATGTTAAGGGTGTGTAGCAGCTGCTTGCAATGCTGAAACTAAAAACGAGTATTTAACTGGTTTAAAACACTGCAAATAGTGCTCTTGATTCCAGTGAGGTTTGTACCTTTCAGTACTATTCTCCAGTGCTGTGAAAAGATTGACTTCAGGAATTCTTATATTTCAGGTAAGTTTCTGTGTTAACGTATACAATGGGAAATGAAATTGTCTGGAAAAGGTGAGCTGAAGGGCAGGAAAAGCATTTCATCATCTTTTCCTTGTCTTTACGGAAGTGTTCAATAAAATTGCTGGTTTTAATTCTAAATCAGAGCTAGATTAACGAATCACTGCTGTTTTATTGCTCCCCCTTCAATTTTGGATGGGAAATGTTTTATAAAACTATACTATGTCATGTTTTCAGCTGAGAAAAGACACATTACTTTGCTCCCCAATGAGAGATGATCTGACCCCTAAAAATGATATCGCTACATTATACTCTCACATTAGACCTGCAGTGAAATATATCCACTGATTGTTTATCTTCCAAGCAGCTGAAAGACAATGATTGAAGTTGGACTAGATGATCTCTAGAGGTCCCTTCCAACTCTAACAATTTCATGATTCTGTGATATACTCCTTCCCTTCCCCATCAACTTTATCTGTCCCATATTTCCTTTATTCATCGGGACATCAGAAAGGCTAAAGAATGAGCCCTGAACATCTTTTCTGGCTGATGACCCCCAAAGAAGGGCTGCTCAGAATTCAAATCCACCTCATGATACAGTGTTATGTGGCTCTAACATTACCTACCAGTTGTTGGACGACATCTTTTCTTGGTGATGTCCCGGGAAGAAGGAGGGCTGCTCAGAATTCAAATCCAACTCACGATACAGGGTTATTTGGCTCTAACATTACCTACCAGTTGTTGGACCAATATTTTGGGAGTATTGGTTTACTGTTGTGGAATGCCCATCTTTTTGGTTCAGGCAGGGCTTATTTACATGTGAAACAGCTCTGTAAAAAAAAAAAAAAAGCTGTGTTGATCTTGTTGATCTCTTTCTTTACCCCAACATGTGCAAATAAATGATTCCCAAGTATAAAGAAGATACTATCTTCTCCATAGAGCATGGTGTGGGATGTGCTAGCAGTGCAGCCTGCGGAAACTTGCTCTGTTACATGCACTGTGGATACTGTGGTTAAGCCAGTGCTTTACATGAACCTTAATTTGATGGTGGTTGCTAATTGCTTCTCACAGGGATTACACCAATTGTTGAACAGCCCATAGAACACAATAGAGGCATATAACAAAAGGATGGGAGAATTACCGAATTCTTTCCAACTTGTGAGGCAATTTCATACAGCACATTTCATGTAACATAGCCACCCTTTGGAAGAATGGAATTTTTCCAATAGAATAGAAGAATAGAATAGAATTCTTCCAATAGAATTCTGTCCAAAGATGACACTTATGGCAAAAATATGCCCTTTCACTAGCATAATAACTCTTAATAATGCTCTGAAAAGAAAAGCTGACTTTATTGGTAATAACAGGCCTATTAAAAGCTATAAATTAGTAATACACATATCCAGGTCATTATTAAGCCTTGTTTGGACACAATTACAGCCTTTCTACAGGATTATTATTTTTTTTTTAATTCATCCCCTAGGTTTGCATGGCTGCCTGTGCTGGGTGACAGCACTCTAGAAAAGTAATTAATTCCTAGAAGGTTTTTTTCCATAAGGGAGGTTTCTATCGATGCTGAAGCGACCATACTGCTCGTCTGGATTTCTCTCTGAAACTCTGCAGTAATGCTGCCACCTATGGAAAATTTCACAGAGCTGACCTTTGCAGTCTGGCTAATGCATCTGCAGCTGTGAAAACAGGATTTGAACACGCACCTCTGATCTGCTGATAAAACTCCGTATTTTTTTACTGCATCTTTGTTAATCTAGACATGAGGGGGCTCAAATTCTCTTCCTTCCAAATAAATCAGTTTTGAAATTGAAATTGGTTCCGGAAATTGGTTCTTAACACAATATTTTTGCTTCACAGTGGCACCTCAAGGCCCCGATGTAAAATATCACTGCCCCATTATGCTAAGTGCTGTAAAAACATCAGAAAGAGCTGGGCAGCACTTCCAGCCCCCATCTTTCCTGAGGAAGGTGTCAGGATAAATTCCTTCTTCAGGGATATACCTGACTTACTGCATGTAGATAATATATTTGCTTTGTATGGACATGATGGGACAGTTCGCATGGCCGCTGCAGGCTGTGATGGGGCCTTGCCGTGTAACTTGGTGCTATTTTGTGTGTCTAAGTAGAAATCTGACAGGGATGGTGTGTTTTAGGTATGGAAAAAAGCCACATTTTAGGAGTAAGGGTGATGTACTAGGCCATTGCTGCAGGCTCTACAGTTTAAAAGCATGTTTTTGGCATTGCTGCCCATCTCCCTCCCACCCTGGGACCCACAACGCACAAGACAAGATGCTGAAAACGTGCAAGAAACGTGCTGAAAACGTGCTTTTCTCTGCTGAGGGGGTGCAATGGGAACCAATCTCAAACACTCTCAAAGGGCTATGCCTGTAAATGCCTTTTTCTCAGAAGAAACCACAGCTTTCCCTCCCTCCCCCCCC
>NW_015090849.1:1433071-1452994 GCF_001431845.1 Calidris pugnax
ACATGGTCTTTCAACAGAGAATGAGGAAAAAGGGAGCAATATATTCAAGTTACTATTTTTGTGTTGTGGAGGGAGGGGGTAGAGGGGAGAGGGAAGTAGTTTTAAGGGCTTCGAGGGGAGGAAAGGAAAAAATTACCTCAGGTGTGAGTTGCTTCAGGTGCCTCCACTGAGGTGCTGATTGCTGAGGGGAGCTCTGAGGAACCTTCCAGAACAGGGCGGGGCAGCCCTTGCCTGTTGAGGTGAGGTGTTCTCCTCGCCTGGACTGGCCTTTTCTGCAAAAAACCCACCATATGAGGATGCTTTCCAGGTAGGAGATGATTTAGTTTGCTGCAGTTTGGTGGTGGGATGTGGCTTGTCTTTTGTGGTGCTTGAAATTACTTTTTTTCTCTGGTTGTGGCTGATCCTTGCTGGTTTGCAGGCTGTGGTCTCGCCTAAGCAGCAATGTTTACTGTTAGCTTTTGTTTGTTTGTTTGTTTGGGAAGGACTATGCTACGGCTGGGCTGCCCCTTTATTTTTTTTGTAATAATAGCTTTTTTGCCAGTTTTGTGGTGTTCTGCACGGTAGGATTACCAATTTGGATGTGTTTACTGTAATCAGTATAATGGTGGAATAATTGGTGGTGAAAGTTTCTCCAGGCTGTTGGTGTAGAAATCTTGAGGTAAAGCACTAAGGCCTGCAGAAGAGTTTGCTCATAAATATTCACAAGTGTTGTGGTTCTCTGGTTTAACTTGATCTTTTTCTCAGTTAATATGACAACTTTAAGATGTTTTTGTCACAGAAGAAGTGTCTACAAGTAGGGCTGTAGCCACTGTGCTTTGTATCTTAGCTATCTAAATCCAAACTAATATTTCATTGTGTAGAAAGCATTACTTCTACAAATTTTTCCTGTTTGTGGGTTTTTTGCCCCCTCATTAGTAGCTAATGGGGTTGTGCCAATGGTGGAATAATTGGTGGTGAAAGTTTCTCCAGGCTGTTGGTGTAGAAATCTTGAGGTAAAGCACTAAGGCCTGCAGAAGAGTTTGCTCATAAATATTCACAAGTGTTGTGGTTCTCTGGTTTAACTTGATCTTTTTCTCAGTTAATATGACAACTTTAAGATGTTTTTGTCACAGAAGAAGTGTCTACAAGTAGGGCTGTAGCCACTGTGCTTTGTATCTTAGCTATCTAAATCCAAACTAATATTTCATTGTGTAGAAAGCATTACTTCTACAAATTTTTCCTGTTTGTGGGTTTTTTGCCCCCTCATTAGTAGCTAATGGGGTTGTGCCAGGAGAGAGGGTGTAGGGCTAGAGTAGCTTTGAGACTTAAGACTAGCATGGATGGGCCATGCCTCTTGCTCTGCCCATGCCAAACAGAAAGAAGAGTGTTACTAGGCAGAGAATTAAGGCATGAAAGTAGCACAGTTGTAGTATGCCTTTCTCCCATAGAAGATAAGGGATTTCAGCTGCTTTGTGGAGAGGTAGTAGACAAGGTGGACTCCAGAGTGTGGTTTGGTTTGTTTTAACCCAATCCTCACTTTTTCAGAGCAAGTCTAGTCTACTTGCATTTTCTCAGGGAGGGATTTCTAGGTTTTGGTTTTTTTTGGTGAGCAATCTCAGCACTCCAGTTCTTGCCTTCCTGTCTAAGCGTGTGTAGGTGATGGGGGAGAAAATAAGAAAATGGAGGTATAAAATGATTACTTTGCATATGTAATGATACCCCTTTTGGAGATGGACTATTTATTGGGGCCTTAATCCTGCAAACTGTTTCATGTTTCCTGGATTAGTTTGTGCTTTGGCAGCTGTTCAGCTCATGTGTGGAGCACTAGTACTTTAAGCAGGGGAGGCAACCTGAAGAGGAACACATGAAAGTCCCACCTGGTGTAAATGAGGGCATTGCTGTTGCACTGTCTAGTGGCAGGGAGCAAAGGTCCAAATACTCAGGTGGTGCTTGTAAGACAAGGTTCAGCAATCACCATTATGAGCTTTTGTGTTAGCTTAAAATCTGGCACCCAATTGCTTCAGATAAGATTGGGCTTGCAGCACTTGTCTTACCTTCGTGCTTTTATTAGGTGACTTGCACAAATCCTTTCAAACGTCTTCCTTTCCTCTCTCCATCCCTTGGGGGAAAAAAAAAAAGGCAAAACCTGACTGACTGACTTCCAATCTTTGTAGACACTTAAAAACGCAGGATAAAAAGTATAGAGACTGAAATGTACTTAATTGAATATGCTGTGTTATGGTTGTGACCTTATGATGTCACACTCGTAAGTGTATTTCAGGGACGGTAGTTGTCCCATATGTTTCCCTTTTGCTTAAGGAAGCAAAAGTAACAAAGATGGGAAACCTTGTCATATTTTGAGTGTAGCATCAAGCCAAACACATGAAGTGTCCAAATGAAAAGTAAGAAAGTCGTAATACTTTGTTGTTGGAAATTTTTCCCTCTGTTGTGTGTTTACAGCACTAAGCACAAGAGGTTTCTGGTTCCTGGGACTATGGTGTAATGGTTCTAGATTTGAAAAAATCAGAATGACCTGTTATAGTGATGTAATTTGAGGCTGTTAGAAATTACAGAAACTTTCTTCTGTATTAAACTCTTAACTTCCGACTAGCATACTTGAAAATGAGCATGTGTGTCAGCCCTTTCTGAAGGGTGTTGGAAAAGACAGGACCCTCAGAGCAAGGATGCAGTGAGCACTGGTGTCTTCTTCCCTTGATGAGTCTTAGCCTTATTGTTGAGGTCAAAAAATGTTTATTTCGTGCTTGCTGCAAGGGCTGCCTAAGGGATGAGTATGATATTTCCAAGTGTTGTCAGGTCATCTGTCTAGTCTCAGTGGGAAATCTGTGCTTTGCAGGGGTTGGAGGCTGGCTAAGGCTCTTTTGGCTTTGAATGGGATGTATCTATTTCTCTTTGGAATGGAGCAAGGTGTATTTCTGGAGAGAAGGTCTGAATCCTTTGAACACTGAGTGGTGCCCTCTGATTACAGAGTGTGGGGTTTTATCTCAGTAATAAGCAGCAGCGTGTGCCACTCTACATTGAACATAAGTGGTAGAATTGGACCACATGCTGAGCTCATCTCATTGACCATATATTGTATTCAGCTGCATGCTGACGCCTGGGCTTTATTCTGTAGTGTGCAAAATTTATGATCATCCTGCTTGTCACAAAATTCTGCACTGATTCCCAGAGCATCTGCTTCTGACCTGGTATTTGGGCCTTGGCAAGACTTAAAACCAACATATTTTCTGTTGAGTGTCTTTCCTTTTAATTCTGGTTCAGGGTCAGGTCTGAGGCAAACAAGTCATACGCACAGGATCTCTAAAGGGGCCACTGCTTCTCTTCCCAACAAAATAGAAGGACCAGTCTGAAAGCCTCGGGTGGGTGGTTCATGATCTTCCTCTGGGAAAACCTATGTGTCTGTAATGGTCCACAGAAGCACTGGGCATGAAGGCTGTTTGATTGCAACAAGAATTATTTCACAAAAATTTCGACCCATCTCATGGATGTAGCAAGAATGTGAAGACATATGCTAGCAAGTTGGTGTCTTTTCAGACCAAGGATTGTATACTTTGTTTAGCTGCAGTGTGTGGCAAGGTAGTAGAACAGGAATTTTCATAGACTGTAATCTAAATTTGTGCACCATTTTTGCATCTAATGGGGTCTGAGGCCAATGCTTCTGTGTGAGTTGGACCGCTCTTTGGTGAATTTCAGACTACTAGGGATTTGGGCTTTTTTATTATTGCTGCCAAGTCCTCAAACACATAATCCAAAGAGTAGTCTTTTTTTCCCCCTGAAAGTTTTGAATACACAGAGAGAGAAATACTAAAATGTGAGCATCTAGCAAAAGTCAGACATACTGTACTGTGTTGCATTCATTAAAACATTCCTTCTGACTGCTTGTTCTGTCAGATATTTACAATGCTTGCAAGTGAAATTCAATCCCTATACCATAAAGTTATGTTCTTTCCCCAGTAAATGTTTTTTATATCAATAACGGCACAAATGCATGTTGGTGATGAGGATCCTATTGTGTTAAGTGTGCCATGAATGCTGGAAAGAGACTATAGTGTTTGTAATTTAGATTTAGGAGATTTAAATATAGTGTGTGAACGTAGCAAGTGCTAGTGGGCTTTGGAGGTAAGACTTTATGGGCTAAAAGTTTCAAAAGGAACTCAAGGGGATAGGGTGCTCAAATGCGTGTAGGAATTAGACCCTAGAGCTTATCTGAGCAAGAAAACTTGTCAGGAATGACTCCATAACTGTTCTTAATCACTCCCCAAGCAGATGCTTCTAGTCCAGAAATCCTAATTTGTCTTGATCTGCTTTGGAGAAATGAGAACGGTTGTTGTAAAATGGCTGATTCTGTAATAAAACATTCCAGTCATCCTTCCCCATAGAGCATAGTCTGTTATTTTACTAGCAGAGTTCTGAAGCTGTTCCACATAGACCTGAAAGAAGCAGCAAGGTAAAAGAAGAGGAAAGGTAGTAGCTTTTGGTATTTTTGGAATGAGTTTTACCATGATTTAAAACTCTCCGCGGTCCATGACTATTTGGCAAGTGCAAGCTAAACTGAGAATTGGAGCTGCAAAATGAACTGGTAAAACAAGTATAAAACCAGTAAGGTAGCATGTGTTGCATCAAAGAGTTGTAGTGCAAATGGAGGATATAATTCTGCCTCTGAGGAGGATACTGCAGGCTGGAGGTGTCTGTTTCTTGGAAGGTGTATTCTTGGCTCTGATGTTTTCCTAAACCAGTTCCGTGTTGGTCACTGCAGGAAAATTTGCTGTAAATGCTTATGTGTGCTACTATCCTGGAAAGCAGCCTAAGTTTGCATCATACAGGATATCTTGATTATATCAGTAGCAGATATCCAAAGTATTTTTATTTCTTTATGGCAGTTTCAGATATGTTTTTTGTAGTCAGAGTAGAATTGAATTTTGCAATAAAGAGTCATGTGGCCAAACATGATAACTCTGATAACCTTTTTTTGCCTGTCACCTGAGGGTCTTTAGTTACACTGCAAAGTCCTGATATGCTGATATAAAAGGGAAAGGAGATAGACATGCTTCAGGGTGGGTAGTGCCTCATTAGCAAAGCCTGGCATTGTTGATCCTCCATTTATTTGCTCCAACTTATTACTGATGTGGTCTGTGTAGGCATCAAAAGCTGGGTCTAATCCAGAAGGCAAATCCATTTTATGCTGAACTGCTCTGGGGTGGTGGGAGATAGTGCTTGTAACTTCAAGTCTGTGCTGCCATTTGTGCTTTGAGGGGCAAAGAGCCTTGGTGTGGAGGAAGGCCTCCTAGGTACCAGACTCCATGGAACTTGATTTGATTGAGGTTGTTGCGTCTCAATAAATTTTCCTGGGTAGAATCGTAAAATTGGGCTCCTGCTCTAATGACTGGTGGAGTTTCCCCTGCTGACCTACAGCACTGGTGCTGTGATAAAAGCAGTCCATCCGACCTGCTGAATTTACCTGCGTGTTACACAGAGCAAGAGTCTTGGAGAAACTGCTTATTGTAGATAATTTCATACTTGGAACAGGCAGCTTGTTGATAATCTTACAGGCAAAAGATGTGCCTTAAATTCATCAGAGAGGTTACCACTAAAACTCCCTAGATGGACAGTAATTTGTGTGTGGCTTTTGTTGTGTTTTGGCTTTTTGTTGTTGGATTTTTTCTTTCCCCAAGGCCAGCAGCTAACTAAGGATTTCCTATTTGCAGGTAGTGGCTGACTAACAGGTGGTGGCACCAGTGTTCTGTGCTGGGTGGGATACCGGCTGGAAGTTGCAATGTTTTCCGTTCAAGGAGGATTAACTTTTGTGGTGCTATTTATCTGACTGCCAGTAGTGCTAAAATAATTTCATAGTCCACATGCCTGGAGATGCTCTCCTCTATGTGTCTGTGACACATGTGAAGAAATGTTCTTCCCTCTTGGGTAGCAGGTTCATCAGTAATGCCAGACAAGAAAATAGTGGCAGAATGCTGAGTGTCTGCCCTGAACATAATGACTGAGCAAACATTTCTATGAAGTGTTACTTGGGAAGCAAAGTGTATATTTACACTACTCGGTGGGGAGTGGAATGACTTTATAGGAATCAATTTGTCCTAAGATGCTGTAAGAAAGAAGAAAAAATTAGGTGGGAGAGCTATTGGAGTACAATGAAGTTCATAAGACAGAAGAGGCATCTATGCCAGAAAAACAGTACTAGGAAGCCTTTTTTCAGGGTTCCATGAGCAGGAGGGGTTATGCTCATTCAGCAAGTGTAGCTTTCTCTGTATTGAGAACAGGTATCAACTTTGACTAAAATAGTCAAAGTGACTAAATAATAGTACATTATTGAATTCCACCACTGCATACCAGACAGAGCTGTTAGGTGGTTCACGAGTGAAGTCTAAGCAAAGCTCTCTCAGAAGAGCACAGCAAGAGAGCCCTGGGTTTGTTTATTGTAGACACAGATTCTAGTGGTGTGTGGCTGCAGAGACCACAAGGTGGTGGCATTGCCCAGGTAAACGGTATGCGCGATGCTGGGATTTTTTTTATTTTCGTTTGAGCTGCACGTTTGTCGTTTGTGCTAGTTTTGTTTTGGGACAGGAAATATTTTAATCTGTTGCATAATTAATCAGGAGTGTAAAATGCACTTCTTGATGGGAGGTTTTATTTTCTCTCTCAGAACAATTTTCCTCCTGCTTCCCTCAGCCCTATTTGTTATTGAGCAGTTTGAATAACATTTACCTGTCCTACAAAAGGACTGAATGCAGTTGTGCTCTGGAAAACAGCTCTGGGAATTGGGAGAATAGGATTGAGTTCCTTGTTCCTGTGTGACTTTGAGCAAGTGGCTTAACTTCCATGGACCTCTGGTATCTGAATTGGGAATATACTACCATCCCACTTTCTGTTCTCTTATTTATGGTGCAGCCTCATCAGGCGTGGCATGTGTGTATAGTGCTAGCGCTGTATAGTGAGTGATAACTCACTAGCATTCTGTCTTTTCTTGAGTATTTAAAGTACTCCTGCAATCTTTGCAAAATTAAGAGTTACAACACCAAAACATCTTTTATTTCATTGTTGTTAATGAAGTTCAGTTGAGTGAGAGGGGCTCAGTGGAGATGTGCACCAGTGGGCAGCCCATACTGAGACGGCGCTGAGCCCTAGTCCTTGACCTGTGGACCTGAACCGTGAATGAATGTCCATACTCCCACCTTAGTAGTAGTTTGAAGATCTGGCTTTTGTCTTTCTACCTGAACCGTCAAGGCTTTTGCTCTAGGACTGGGATCTCTTGCCTCTGTGGACATGCTGACAGCTGCCATGCTCCCCACGCTTCCTCCCTGCTTGTTGAAAGTGCTACTGGTGCAATCAATTTAGATCATTAGTTCAACTACACTGCCTTTTTTTTTCTGTTTCTTCACCAATCCTTCTTTGCCAAGATCTTTCCATGGCCTATTTAAGGGCCTTTCTCCAGTGCTATCAGAGCTGCTGTCTTATCAGCATATTTACCATCACCTTTACCCTGACTCAAGTCTTCCCCTTCCTGCACACACCCTTCCTTCTAGATCATCTGTCAGTGTCTGAGGAGAAAGTTGCCAGCCAAAGTCTTCAAACTTTGGGAAGTTTAAACAAGACTTGTAATCTCTTCCCTTCCCTTCCCTTTCCTTTCCTAGGAATTCTCTTGATCAGAAGATGAACTTCACAGGAGGGCGGGGGGGATTGCTGGTCAGAATTGGTCTGCTTTGTTATGAAGAACCATGTTACATGGATTAAATCATAGAATTGTACATTTAAATTCTATGTTTGGCATCTGTCAACTGAATGGTCAGTAAGGACTTCTGCTATTCTACTGACTGCTGCTTTTACATTGCTTATGCCTTTTTATTTCCTCTAACTTCTTGGCCTTAACCTACAGGCTTATGCCTTTTTATTTCCTCTAACTTCTTGGCTTGCACACAGACTCTGAACTCTTGGATACATGGATTGTCTTTCTGGACCCAACTGCACAGCACGAGAGAAATCTGGTCTTTTGCTTGGAGTTCTATGACAAAGTATAAGGCTGGTGTGTGTTGTGAGGTCAATGATCAGATGTCCAAGTGCGGCTTCCCTATTGCTGAAACTGATGGCAAATCTTTCACAGCTGGTCCCGTTCCCTAATTCTCTATCTGTTGTACTTATGAACAACAAATGTACCTAGGATACTGGGGGACAGGAAATCATTGCAGGTGTTAAAACATGTCAGATGATCAAATATTTAGTTGCTATCTTATAAAATAATAAGGCCAGGTGTAAAACAGCAGTTCTGTTAACTATTAAGAGTTGTAAACTATATTCCCCATTTTACAAAAAGTGTGAGAGTGGAAACTTTCCAACTGCTGGGTGGAACTCTAACATTTTATCAATATCTGAAGTTTTAGCTCTAGTGGCAAGCTAAACACATATAATTTTATATACGTTATAAATGTACATATGTTCGTGCACACTGTATACATGTTAGAGTGTATAAGTGCAGTGGTTCAAGTTTTTAGATAATACTGTAAATACAAGTGAAAATACTTGGCTCATTTAACCAGTACTTGGTGGAAAGGCAAAGGTTGTCTTGTTCCCAGCCCACAGCATGTTCCTTAAAACAGATGTTTGTGTCTTGGCTGTTGATGGCTTACTTCTTAAATGTTATTGTTTTGCAGGGTATGTGGCAAATGTGCCAATAATTGAGCCTTGGGGAAATATTTTCACATATTCATGGACAGCATTGTCCCAGGATCCAGGAGCTCCTGAGATCCAATCCCATCTCTGCAGCTGACCTGCTGCAACTTTGACTTCCATGTGTTCCCACTTCCCCTCTTACTGAATGGGAATGACACAACAGCATTTACCTAATGCAGGTGCTGAGGAGCTTGCCTCGGTGCTTGTATTAAAAAGGGAAAAAGAAACAACAAAAAAACACATCAAATGACCCATTTTGTAGGCCTTCTTGATACTTTGTCGAATACAAATATACTTTGGTTTGTCAAAGACATTCAACACATGTGTGCTAACCTGATTCTTATGAGGAACTTGTGGGGTGTTGGGTGTGTGTTATGCTTGGGTATTCATTGAAATGGGTTTTGTCAACTTATGTGTGACTAATGAAGAAACAAACCATTTGACTATTGCTGAATTGTACTTTTGTGGAAATTAGCTTGCAGTGGTCAACAAAGAGAGGCACAAAAATCAAGAAATGAAAACTTAAGGGACAAAGTGAAGAAATTAACTTGGTCAGTTCTTCAAAAAGTACTTTTCCAAATTGGACTAATCACTGAAGAAAACTCGATTCTTGCTGTTACGATTTGGAGATAGGAAATGAAAAGTATTTCTTAAGATGATTTACTAGTTTATACAAAGTGTTTTTGTAGTGTCGTATGCTGATTACCCTGCCTGAAAAAAAAAAAATTGAATAGCATTGGAAACAGTGGAATGTGTTTTTCTGTTGCTTTGAAATGTAGGTCCCTACCACTGGGCCAAATCTGCTTAAGCTGTGTGCTGTGCAAGACTAAGAATGCCCAGAAAAATTTTTGCTTCTTTCTTATTTCATCTCTGTAGTTTTATTTCTTGCCACATTCAAGTTGTCTTTGGAACTCTTTTACAAATTGCTATGAACAGCTTAGCACAGGGGGGCCCTGGATTCTTGGTTTGAACATTTATGTGCTACAAGGGATGACAATAGAAGTAGAGATTTTTCGTGTTTCTTATTTTGAGCTTCAACAGCTGAATATGAGAATAATAAGAATTTCCTTATCCATTAGAAATATATATTTAAAAGTGCCAGGTGTGCATGAAACACCAGTTTCTTCCTTTCTGTTTTTCACGTGATTTTTTTAAAAATCAAAATATACTAGGTTTTCTACCTATTTTCTCACTGGGAACCAGTAAGGCCGTGTAATTACTTAATGGACACTGGTCCTAGCCTTAAGTAGGAAGTGCTGGCTAACTGTAGCAGCTGGCAGAGAGCCAAAGCAAAGTTTGAAGCTGTTTGATACCTGCAAAGGCCTTTTATTGCCTGTAGGCTCTGTCACCATTAACATTATTCATATTCTACATGGGGAAAAATAAGATGCCATAAACCATCTTGTGGAATGGTTTTCTCCTCTGGAGGTTGTACATGCTGTGCTGCTCTGCAGGTTGGCCTTCAGACAGCGTGTGTTCTACCACCCTGGCCCCCTGCCCAGCACTCTCAGCACAGCAAACCCTGGGTGTAAGGGTGCCTGTGCACAGCTCAGGGCAAAAGCTACTGTTAGGCCACTGCTAGAAGACTTTATCTGAATCATAGAATGATATGGGGTTGGAAGGGACCACTGGAGATCATCTAGGCCAATCTCCAGAGGAGGAGACTCCACCACCTCTCTGGGCAGTCTGTTCCAGGGCTCTGCCACCCTCAAAGTGAAGAAGTTCCTCCTCATGTTTAGGTGGAACTTCTGATGTTCAAGTTTGTGCCCATTTCCTCTTCTCCTGTCACTGGGCACCACTGAAAAAAGACTGGCCCCATCCTCCTGACTCCCTTGAGTATTTGTAGGCGTTGATCAGAAGTGCCAACCCAGACCACTGTATGGCAGAGATTCAAGATAGTCTCAAATCTTGTAGCTATTGGGGCACAGGCCTGTAGGGCATCAGGTACTTTCTAGGTTCTTGGCTAAGTGTAAGGCAGGGCCTGTATTTGAGGGTGCTGTCACTCCTGTAGGTTGATCTTCATCTCTTTCCGTCTGTCTCATGGGTACTCGGAGAATGGTTTGACCAACTAGGGGACTGCAGTGAAGGGGGAAAATAAATACATAGCAAGTCTTTGAAAGCAAGTGGCTGTCCTTCAGTTACTCAATAGTTACACTGTGTGGTCTTAAGTGTTCTGAGTTCTGAAGTTGTATTTTCTCCTCCTGGTTTCCCTGTCTGTGCCTCTGCTTTATCCTGTTTCGCCTCATTGTTTCTTCTAACGTTTGGATTGTGAGCAGTGCAGTGAAGGAGCTTTATCTCATCTGCCTTACACCATAGTTACCAGGATGGTACACAAGCACACAGTAAGTGGATAGCACGTGGTGTTTGGTGAGATATCAGTGGAGGTAGCAAGCAGATGGAAAGTCTTAAAGATGTATGGACAGCTACGTGCTGTAAGCAAATTGCTTAGCCCATCCATAGCAATGGTTATTTACTACTTTTTTTGATATTCACTCACAAGAGGATGATGCCTAAATAGCTTGCTAGAAGGACATGGCTATGGAGGTATTTTCAAATGAAAGCTGGAGCTTGTTCTTACTAGAACTGATCTTGCTGCCGATTATGAATGGAAGAAAGGAAATTATATGCCATATGCTTCAACATATTCTAGTCTTCAGATGCTCTGAACACATGCTCTTGAAAACAACAGAGGGTGTTTTCCTTCCCTAAAGCCAAAGAATGTGTGCGGACCACAAAGCTGTGTCTGCTTGGGGTGGTGTTCTGAAAAACCCTCTGAACCTGCTCCTTGGTTTTGTTGTCATTGATGTCCTGTGGACTTGGAATGAGCAAAGGCTTATTTTTTGTCATTAGCAAGTAGCTGAAGAGGGAGGGTGCACATGGAGAACTGTTTTTTGTTTTTTTTTACGACTCCCCTTCGCTCACCACCCCGTATTAGTCAACTGGTACACAATGAATCTGTAAAGCTAATGCTGCCTGTCATGAAAGGACCATGCTGAATAAAGGCATCTTCTGATGAATCACAACTAACGTGGCAGTTCTTCCATCTACAGGAGAAACACAAAGTAAAAAGAAATGTATCTGAGCTGAGAACAATGATTTACTGTAGCTCTTGCTATGATTTAAAATATCTCCTGGTTTGCAATGAAGTCTACACTGGGGCAATCAAGCTGCTGCACAGCCTGGGCATTATAAAGGTGCCTTTTTGTGTTGTATTAACAGTTCCTCGCCAGCATGAGTCTAACCTGACTTCTGTACTTGTCTGTTAGCAGCTAAGTCTTATTTGATGCCCCTAGCTTGATTTTTTTTTTTTTTAAATTAAACTAACTTGAATCCTAAAGCTTATAGAAAGAGATCTATTTCTCCTGCTGTGTATTCATGGAGTTTGGATTTTTCTCCTGAATGCTATTAGAAGATGCTTAACTGCTTGCCCAGATGTAATAATGCCAATCAGTCTTGGGCCCATCATCTTCTACAGGTGTGTATAGATTTCTGTCTCCATCTGTAGCTTCCAGCTTTGCTGCTCCTAGTTTTTGGTTGTGGCAAATGTGCTTAAGGAGCCACATCTAAGATTGTTATATACAGATTTATTGTAAAACCTACTAAATATACAAATATTCACTGTCAGAGGCATAGAGCTAGCAAACTTGTTGGTTTTTTTTTTCTTGATCTTTATGTTGTAATAGCTTAGTTGGGTTGGGGGGCACACGGCACAACTTTTTTATTAAATATAAAATAGTAGCAATGCTCTTGAATACTTTAGTAGTATCAGGTTATTTAGTAAAATGTATTACTTTTCGGTACCTAACTGATACTGCTGATGGAAATGCGACGCCATACAACCAGGGTGATTGAATCCTTTTAAGTAGCAGAACCATTTAGATGTGTGTAAATTTCAAAGCACTGGTGGTTAGCCTGCCTATGAATACTTAAAATCAGTGATGAAAGAAACAGTTCAAATGGTAAGCTATAATTAAATAGCACAGAAGGCATAAAACTCTGGGTAGATTTCTCACCTCCTAGAGGATAATGTTTAGACTAATGATGACTTAAACTCTCAAAACCAAAAGCTCAGAATTTTACTGGTTATGGGAGCCTAACCTTGGAAAGATCTGTGTAGAGCAGTTGGTGTTACAAACCATCGGCTTCACTGCTTGTAATACAAGGGCAAATGTTTGCAGGATCTGAATCTGATTGTGCAATCTGGCAGCTTCTGAAATGCCATGTACAGAGGTAGAAGTCCAGTCAGCTTTATCAAGTTAGGTGTGTTGATTAATCTGTTCTACCAAATGAAAAACTGAGCTTTTTGTTATACGGTATGGATAAAACTAGTTCCTCCTTGAAGAAGCCTGCAATTACAGCCCCTAATAATATCACCTTTTTGTTTGATTATTTTTTTTAAACCACAGAGCTCAATGCCACTTTCAGAATGGGTTTGCACTAATTGCAGCCCCTAATAATATCACTTGGTTGTGTTTTTTTTTTTAAACCACAGAGCTCGATGCCACTTTCAGAATGGGTTTGCACTAATTGATGTAACTCTAGGTTGAAAATAGCCTGTGTCAGCAATATATCTACGTCCTTTAGCAGCATAAAGAAGGCTGCCTCCATAGTCCTCCCCGAGCCCATGCTAACAGAGGTTCTTAGTGCATGTGGTTGATGTAACTCTAGGTTGAAAATAGCCTGTGTCAGCAATATATCTACGTCCTTTAGCAGCATAAAGAAGGCTGCCTCCATAGCCCCCAAGCCCATGCTAACAGAGGTTCTTAGTGCATGTGGGTTACATGACCCGGGTGCTCTTCGGGTGGTTCTGGACTCCTGTGTATTGGAAAAATGCTCTGGTAAGGGAAAGGTGACCTTGTAGTTGACGAGCGTGTTGGACCCTTGTTCTTGTGTACTGTGACTTTTTTTGGTGTCTCAGCTTCTCAGCCTATCAGACAATAATACTGCATGGATTAGGTGAGTTTGTCTCTGCAAGTACCTTGAAAGTTTTACAAACAATGAAATTTAGCTAGAAAAACATTTTAAAATAAGAGAACCAAATACTAGCTAATCAATCTGATTATACAGTCTGATACAAGTGAAATTTAGCTAGAAAAAAATCTTAAGAGAACCAAATACTGTCTAATCAATCTGATTATACAGTCTGATACAAACCCTGGTGAAGTCACAATGTTTCCAACAACGTGCTAGGCTTTGAACCAAGCTGAACTTTCTGTATTTTTTATGTGGTGAAGTTGTGCATTTATCCTAACAGTCAAAGGTTACTGGAAAGCCTGAGGTGGGTCTGAATACTCACATATCTGAGTTATGTGGGATGAAAATCTGTATCCTTTCTTTCTCAAAAACAAATATTTCTTTGAAAAGACTGGTGTGTGTATATATGGATATATATGTATGCATATGCCTGGAAAATGACAGAATTTTGGAAGCTGAAGCTTTTCTAGGTAGCTAGCCCTAGCTGGAGGCTGTTCTTTCAGCCAATCAAAACAGTGCAACAGGGTATGCATTAGACATGTGCCCCCCTTCTATTAATCAGAGGCAAAACTGAAAAATTTGGAATTAAATGCAATTCACATATTCCTGCTACAGTACTAGTTTGCATCAGTTTTGTATTACTGTAACTTCAGCGTGTCCACATTTAAATGTTAGGCTGTGCTACATGGAAGAACTAAAGAAACTTACAAGTGTTCAAAATTTGTATATTTTTAAGCACTTTAAAAATTGAGGTTTTGTCTAGCAAAATGCTTAAGATTTGCTGATTTTTGAGCAGACAAAGTGTCCCTGTGGCATCACTTCAGAGTGACTATTCATGTAATTAGAGTTAGACACCTGTTTAAGACAGAGCTGCATTGAGTTGAGTCAAGAAATAAAAATTAGGCCCTCGCTGTACAGATGTTTAAGCATAAGGTTAAGCATGTGTATATTGTCAAGTAATTCTTGTAAGGCCACTGGAGTGACTAATACAGGTTAAGTGCCAGTATAAGAATGTTTGTAATACTGGGGACCACTTTTTATTTGGTTCATATGTTAATGAATGAATTCAGTTCTGCTCTCTCAGTATGTTTGCATTTATCCAGTTGCTTGTTGGAGAGTGTTTGACAGCTGGAGTTGGGTCATAAGTATGTACCTGGAAGTAGAAAGGTTGTGATAACCTAAACTTCTCTTCTTCCTGGTGAATATTTTAGATGGTTTATATACAAAGACATATTGAAAAGCTGACCCTGATTGCTTTCCATAAACTGCAAAATGAGAGAGAGGATCCCAGCACAAATATACACCTACTTAAAGTATTTTTCCTGAATGTGCTTGTTGCTTCAAACCTCCATGTGGTTAGAAAAACAAACTTCAGCACTAAGACTTCTCAAATCTGCATTATAAAATAAAATGGAACATACATTCCCGATGGTAAAATATTATTTGCTAACGTGTTCCAAAAACCATGCTAGGCAAAAGGCAGTAAAAGTATCTTAAAAAAAAAAAAAAAAAAAAGAAGTTGGATATAAACCCTAGCAGATGTGTTTTCTGTTCTAGTGAAAAAAGCACCTACTTATTGGAATGAATGGGAGCCTCAAAAGAGGATCTGATGGATACAATATATTCTCTCTTTTGGGAAAGATGAGGTGGAGAAGAAGTTATTAAATGTTTACTTATGCATTTGTAAGTTTGAAAGCATTCCTTTGTTCACTGCTTGTAAATGTGATCAGTAGAATCTCTGAAACTTGCACGTTTTGTAAGTGCTGATCAGCGTGGAGCGTTGCCTCCAGTAAATAGTGCCTTTATGATGCAAGAGGGAAAGGGGAAAGGGAGAGACCAGGTATAGCTCATGATTTTACAGCCGTAAAACCCTGTTTCTGGTTATTTGCTCATAACGTGGAAGGGGTAGGGGGGTGTGTGGAGAGGATCAATTGTTTTATACTTGGGGGTTAAACTTATTCCATCAATCAAATTGGGGGGGGTTCTCTTCTAAGAAAAGCTCTATGTTCATTATATAAAACCGGGTTTATGGTAAATATAACCAAAAGCACTTCAGTGCTTAAGTCCTTGTTTCGCATCTTCCATGCACAGTTAAGAGCTTGATTTTCTTTCATGATTTAGTTGCATGCACCTGAAGTGCTCCAAACCTCTCATTAAAAACGTTTGAAGAAGCTTTTTTTCCTTAAGCTAATCTTCTAATTCCTCCTTTCTTCTTTCTAATTTCAGTTAAATCGAGGGTCTTGTAAATCAGAGTAGCCTTACATCAGTCGGAGCAGACCTCTAATCCGGTTCTGTCCGTAGGGCTCGGACTCCCCCCTCCCCATACACTCCCATTGCACCAGTCCCGACCACAGCCTCTTCCTCTGCCTTGTCGCCACGTTTCTGTTTCAGGGTATCCCGTGCAAGTAGGTATTTTGTTTATGCTTACGTTAGGCTCTTGAAAGTTATTTTCGGGGACTTCTTTGTTTGTCAAATACCTTTCTACTGCCAAAAATGTGATTGATGTCCGCTTAAATGGGAATCACTTGCATTGCAAATAA
The DNA here is from genome assembly GCF_001431845.1 of Calidris pugnax. Taxonomy (NCBI): domain Eukaryota; kingdom Metazoa; phylum Chordata; class Aves; order Charadriiformes; family Scolopacidae; genus Calidris; species Calidris pugnax. The sequence goes on from NW_015090849.1 coordinate 1,449,259, forward strand.
CTTAAAACTTGAAGCTGTTAACAGCTTAAAGGAACATTTATAACAGGCACATTTATTTTTCTGGTACAGGTGTACCAGAAAAACTGAACCTTCTAGTGAGATTATTGGATAAAGAGGGAAAGATTAGTTATCCTTCTCCATTCTGACACTGATAATTTTAACCTACGATTCGTTCCCTTGAGACACCTGAAGGACGGTGAATTCTCAGAAATGAATAGGAACAAGAATGAAATGTTGTCTTCTCAGTGTCGTCTTCAGGCGTAGTTTAACTTTCTCATTGACATTTTCTCTTTAAACATGTGAGGAAACAATAGTAGTTTAAAGACTGTGCTTTTACGGGGCTTAAGTATTATTTTAAATATCTATGTTTCTTCCTGTTGGGAGTTTCTAAGGTGTGTCGAGTCGTGAAAATTGACTCGAGTGGATGAAACGACGTTGTTAAAAACCCACTAACAAAGACGAGCATCTCGCTTTACCACCTCAAAACCGCCTCACCTGTCATTTTGACCCCGGCATGTGGAAACGAGCGTGGCAGTCTGGAGGGGAACAGCTCTTCCTCCAGAAGGAAATGATCAGCGCACACCGAACCAGTTGCTTTTTTTCCACCCCCCCCCCCCCCACCTTCCCCGCTCGCTCGGTGCGCGGCAGCCGCTCCGCGCCCGCTCAGCGCTGCCGGTGGAGAGTCGCTTCCACCCGCGGCGCCGCTTTGGCTCTGAGAAACCCTTTCCCCGAGCCTTTGGCGTGCTCCTGTTTATGCCTCTAAATTGTGTTTAAAGCGGGGTGCGGAAGATCCGCTGCTGGAGGCGTCCTTCTCCTCACCCGGGTGGCCCCGGTAGGGTTTTTCCCCAAGCCAAGGCGCGCATCCCTCCCGCAGTTACGCGGTGCTATTTACCTGCCGGTGGCACCGACTCCCGTAGCCGAACCGCAGAACCCCCTAAAGTGCCAATCCCAATTAAGCGGCGGTTGCTCCGGTATAAACGCTGGTTTTACTCAGTGCATTTACACCCGGGGAGCCTCAGAGCTGGGCTTTTCCCAAACTGTATTTAAACCGAGTGCTTGAAACGGGGAATCTACATCAGGAGTTTGGCATTTCAGACCTGTTTAAAAACTCCTGTTCTCTTAAACCACGCTGCAAAGCAGAGAAACTTAGCGGGGGGGGAAGGAAGCGGGGGGAGAAAATTCAGCCCCCGAAAGTGCTTCCTCTTCGCGGAGCCGATGAAGGAGCCGGTGCGGGGCTGTGCCGCCCGCGGCGCCGCTTTTCCCCGGTGCTCGCAGAGAGCTCTCCCCCCCCCCGCGGGAGGGAGCGGCGTGGGGAGGGCGCCCCACGGCGAGCAGCCCCCGCTGGGGCAAAAGGGGGTGGAAAAGCTTCGTTCATTCGTCCCTGAAGTGCCAAATTCTGGTGGCAGCTGTTTGGGGCGAGGAGAGTGCATCTCCTCTGACCCGCGCCGCTGCCCTCTGACCCGCCATGAATCCCTAAAAGCCGGGTTCCCCGGGGGCCGCGGCACACGAGTCCCCATTGTTCCGGGAGCTGGCACGGCCCCGCCACGCACCGGCGTTTCTTAAGCTGGAACTGGATAAGCATCTGGGTTGGATCCAACCGGACTCCCCTTTAACGCCTTACCGGGGGACAGACTCGGCTTTATCGCTAAAAGCGCGGGACTCAGTTATTAGGAAACAATTTCTCTCCTTATGAATACCTCGGCCAAGGGTAGCTCGAGTGGGAATTCCGCCCCCTCCCCTTCCGTCCCTGCCCCAGGTTTAAGAATAAATGCAGAAACGGTCAGAGTGGCATTGCCAAAAATGATCTTCTTACAAAGAAGAGGCTTTTATTCGAGGAAATGTACCCACGCCTATTGCGAAATGTTAAAAAAAAAACAACCTCACCATAATATGCCTTACCATTGCCTGTACGTCTACATTCTATGTTCTTGTTTTCTCACTACTTTTTTTTAAAAAAATATCTTACCCTGTTTGGTTGGTTTGGGTTTTTATAGATTGAGAAATTGCATCTCAAAGATGCTAAGATCATATCTTGGAAGGCTGGCCTCCACTCTCTAACACCATCAGACTGGTGTTGCTTTTCTGTAATGTTAAAATAACGCCAGCCTCGCCTTTTGCTAACCTGGCAAAATCCCTGGCTGCATATTTAGCAATCTGGGGAGGTGGGTGAGCGGGGTAAATTTCCTTGAACAAAGATTGCGAGAGATGTATTAGTTCATCTAATACCATGTCTGTCACTTATGTAGACAGAATAATTCGGAGTCCCGGCTTTGCCCTCAATCGTGCCTGAATTAAGGATACATTTTAATGAAAGTTTTATGGGAAGATTTTAATTTGTAATTTTTTTTTTTTTGAGAGAGAACTGTATGAAACTCCATGAAAAATAACCTAGCATTTAATTTTTGAAATGCAGCTGAATGTAGACGGAAGGAGTTAGGATTCATTCTGAAATGGAAACTATATTTCTATCCCGTTAAAAAAAAAATAAAATAAATAAAGCAGGTTAAAGAGCGGAGCTGCACATAATGAGTCAAGGAAATCCTTGCGCTGTCCCTTTAACTACCGAACATCTGATTCCCTCATCTGGCAGATGGTCTCTGAGCACAGATTTGCATTCATTGTCTTGAAATCTGTTTTCGCGTTGGTGTTATATAGATTTCAGAGGCAGATCTATACACAGATCAGAATACAAAAGGGCCGGGAGGAAAATATCACCAAAGCAGAGTGGTTTAAAAAAAAAAAAAAAAAAAAAAAAAAAAAAAGGATCAGAATACAAAAGGGCCGGGAGGAAAATATCACCAAGGCAGAGTGTTTTTTTTTTAAAAAAAAAAAAAAAAAAAAAAAAAAAGAAAGAAAATAGATGCAGGCGCAGGTATCGTCCTGGTTCCCTGCGGGCTGGGCTGGGGAGAGCTCCGATCTCCATTAATGGGGAATTTTGCCGACATAGGATGTTATAAAAAGTTTTTAAGGCTCCAGCTGACAGCTCGCGTGTAGTGAGAACTTTGGGGTTTTCTGCGTGTGTTGCGGTCTCTCTCACCGCCTCCCGCTCCTGCGGGCGGTCTCTGCCTCCAAACCCCGCAGGCACCGCCGCCGCCACCCGCTTCGCTCCCTCCCGGCACTGATTTTTAAAACGCCGCGCCTGAAAGCGAAGCGGCCAACTACCTGTGCGATCGCTTTATTGGGACAGCGTGGAGCAGATTTACAGAGATGGGCTGCTTTTAGCACAGCGGCGGGACCGTGGGGCGATGCCGTTCGGTTACGAGCTGTCCCGCTGCCGCGGGGCTCCGGGACCGGTGGGTCCGTCCCCGCTCCCCGCCGGCTCCGGCCGCGCCGCCCCCGCCCCGGGGAGGCTCGGGGGGGGGGGGGGGGGGATGGGGGGGGGGGGAGGGGTGGGGGGGGGGGGGGGGGGGGGGGGGGGGGGGGGGGGGGCCCCCGCCCGGGGGGGGGGGGGGGGGGGGGGGGACGGGACACACACTGCGGGGAGCCGGGAGCCCAGGCGAGTGCGGGGCTGCCCGCAGCCCTCCAATCGGGAGAGGTTATGCAAATGTCAGCCCTTATTTGGGAGCAGGCTCCTCCCCCTTCCCGCCGTGTGCGCTCCCACTGCTGTAACCCATTCATGGTGACCGGGCTGGGAAGGATCGGCTCTTCCCGGCCGTACTGTGTAATCAGACTCTCTTTAGCTCCATTTCTTCCTTTCTTTTACAATTTATCCCGCTTTTTTTTTTTTTTTTTTTTT
>NW_015090849.1:1453004-1453577 GCF_001431845.1 Calidris pugnax
GCTTTCTTCCTGGATTAGGCAGCGATCAATCCTTCTCCCCGTGTCTGTTGAGAAACAGGTGATCCTTGTTAACAGCGATCAGTTTCTGGATGCAGTTTCCTCTCCTGCGTTTGAAGGATGATGATACCAGGCAAGACTGAATCAGCATAACTTTTACTTTGCAAGAGGAAAAACTTTGCTTCCCTATTTGAAGGCATTAAAAACACGTAGCATTTAAAAGCAGAAGAAGTTGGTTTTAAAGCTGAACTTCTCCACTTTTCCTGGGATTTGTGTGTGTCCATTTCCAAGGCTGCGTCTTTTTTTTTTTTTTTTTCTTTTCTTTTCTCCTCCCTTATCCCCCAAAAGGAAACTGTTGCTAGTTGGAATAGACTTTTTAAATGTTTGGGATTCAAGATACTTTAGGAAGAGGACCAATTCTGAAAGATAAATCTCTAGGTTCTGAAATGGATTCCGTCAGGTCCTGGGTCAGAAACGTTGGGGTTGTGGATGCAAACGTAGCAGCACAAAGGTAACCGTGACTATTTCTCCCCCACTTTTCCCCCGCTGTTTTGTTTTTTTTTTTTTTTTTTTTTT
>NW_015090849.1:1457810-1460933 GCF_001431845.1 Calidris pugnax
AAATGCACAATTTATAGAAAGATAGATTAGTAAAAGCCTATTCAAAGTCTGTTCTCTGAAAAATTTCTTGCCAGTTGAATAACTATTGCCTGAATTCCTTTTAAATTTTTCCATTTTCAACAGTGTGACTTGTTCAAGAAGGCTTCTAAAGTTTCAAATTAAAATAAAATATCCTCTGAATGAATGACATGTAAGAAATAAATGCTTTGTGAAAAACTCTCAGTCCCAAATTACTGTGTCATGCTGTTAAATAAATTTATTTCTGTAGTGCAGGTGTAGCTTTGTAGGACGTTTCCTCATTATATTATCCTATTAGAGTAAAAGAAACACAAGGCTGAGCTGGCTACACAACGCATCTTTGGAAAGAACATAACCAAAGGCAAATCTTGCAGCCACTTGTTGGAGGATCACAATATTCAACAAGTAGAGATCTCGTCACCTACTTAGCTCCTCTGTTAGTGAAGTGTCACAGAAACCAGAGGATGGCTATCTTTGGAGAGCCATCAGTAATGTGTATAAATTATACACATTTGCATTAGAATTTAAGAATTTGGGAACTTAAAGCAGCTGGCATTTTCCTATCAATGCAAGGCAACTTTATTTAACTTCACTGTGCTATTAAGAAATATTTACTGTATGTAGTGTCTGCATTGTAACAAGTAGTTGCAATTACTATGTTATTGGTGTCTAGTCTGGTGATGCCGTCTTAAGTGATGGCTGTTTTTTTCCTTTTTTTTTTTTTTTTTGCCTTTTTTTTTTTTTCTCAGCAAGTCCTTTCTTTACTTCCTGTTGTTGTTTGCATTTGATATTAAATTCATTTTCTCCTTTCTGTCCCCCTCCCTCCTCCCGGTGTCCTCTACTCAGTGAAAATCCAAGGCAGCACAGCTAGAGCTATAGGGAGAAGCGCTCCAAACCCGGAGAGCATCCGGAGTCCTAAAACCCAGCGCGGGGATCAGATGACAGAGAGATCGGATCATTCTTTCTTTTTTTTTGCACAAGAGGGGAAAGGGGGGGGGGATTCAGGTTGTACCTGGCGATACCGACTACTCCTTCCCGCTCTCCGAGTCAGAGCCGAACAGGAGCGGACCAAGTTAGAATTAACTTAAATGTAGATCTTTTCCCCCGCCTCTGCCCCCCCCCTCCCGGCCCATCTTGTTTTACTTAATTCAAGTGACTCTGTAGCTACCGTAGCGAAATCTTAACCCGTGGATTCAAGGCTGCCTACACCGGGGGAGCGGAGCGGGGTTCGGAGCGCGAAGGGGAGTTTGCGGGAAGGGAAGCGGTGCCGGCAGCGGGGAAACCCCGCGGCCGCTCGGCACCGGCGGTTCCTGCGCTGCCCGCCTTCACGCCTCACCCCTGCTTGCGTGTAGCACCTGTGCGGGGATCTCTGCTGCCCCGAAATGCCAGTGAACACGCCGAACTGGGGGCTTGGCTGTTTGTTTTTCACTTGTTTGGGCGGGATAGCTTCCCCTCCCTTTTCTCTTCCCCGCCAAGTCGGCACAGGACCGTTATTCCAGTCGCTTCCCCTTAGGCGTAAGACGATAAAAACCCTTTTAGATAAAATATATATATAACTTTTTTTTTTTCCTCCTCGCTCTCTGCATACCTTTTTTTTAAAAAAAAAAAAAGAAAAAAGTTGCAGTGTCGGGGAAGGCTAAACAGGTCCCGGGAATAAGTTGGGTTTTATTTATTATAGAGCCAAGGTGAAAGGCATGTAACAGCAGATGGGACTTCAAATGAAACATGGACATTATAGAAATAAGTTCATCCGTGCCCCCACCCACGGCCTGATCCGTGAGCGAGGTTTTCCAAGCACTATGGGAGGAGTTAGCCGAGTTTTATGAATGTCGATAGACAGTTTAATAAATCCGAGGAGGGGGGGAGGAGGAGAAGGGGTTTATTCCTGAGGAAACCGAAAGTAAAAGGAAAGGGCTCCGAAGGCGCCTCTAATTCGCGGGAGCGGGGGAGATGCAGCCGCATTGTCCTGGCTGGTGACATCGCCGGGTTTTGTCAGATTTCCGTAACAAACCAAGAAATCCGAGCCCGTACATGCAGAATGGGAGGAAGCCCCAAACTAGGTGCAGTTGTGGCGGATGTGGTGAGTTCCCACTGTACCTATTTGGCAATGGAAAACACGGGGAAACATCTGTAGTTCTCCGAAAGAGTCAACTACTTTTGCCAATGCAGTAGAGCTATTTTGGGGACCGAAAACCGAAGCTGTTCCGACTCCTAACTCTGGCAGATAGACTTAATCTCTCTATTAAGTAATAGTCTAGCAGATAGACTTAATCTCTCTATTAAGTAATATGAAGGTGCTCGTGTGCACCTATTTTCTCTGCAGTAGGTAGAAATCGGCATTAGGGAGAGGGAGCTACAACTAATTTCACTGAGAAATGTAGCTGCAGTTCGGGCTGTTAAGGACACACAAAAGCTTTTCAATCGTTCCAAGCCAGGAAACGTGTGGGAAACGTCACTGCGTTTTCTGCAGTCAGAGACAAGATTTGGGCAAAGGCTAATTAACTTGAGTCCAAATTCTTTCAATTTAAATCAGAAATTGAAGATGCGGGCATCGGTTCAAATAGGTCAGTGACTAAAGGCTACATTGACAAACTTGGCTGTTGAGGAAAGCGGATGCTTTCCTTGAAACCAGTTGTCTTTTACCTAAAACGTAGGTGCCCTCAAGTTGACAGTCCGATTGTAAGAAATGTTTTAAGGTCGCTTGTCTTCTCCTCCAGGAAAAGTGAACGATGCTGGGATGTACAGATAGCACTTCCAGACTCTCTGGTATGTCACATTCCAGAAATGAGTGTGACAGGCAAGAAGAAAATAGGTGGAGGAGGAAGTAAAACAACCCCTTTAGCAATAACCCATCTCTTAATATTCGGGCTCCGTAAATTATTCCCGTCCTCAGAGCGTGGATGATGAAAACTCGGGAGATGCCCGAGTTTTTGGAGCTGTCAAATAACGCTCGTTTCGGCTTGGCCAAGCCGAAACGAGCGTTATTTGACAGCTCCAAAAACTCGGGCATCTCCCTTCTGTCCCCCTCCCCGGCTCCGGGCTCTGCCGCCGCCGCCGCCAGCCCTCCCCGCCGTCCCGGTTTGGGGAACGGGGGGGGGGGGGGGG
>NW_015090849.1:1461034-1493827 GCF_001431845.1 Calidris pugnax
GACTAAGTGACGGTTGTGGACGATCCCCGGCTTCTCTCTGAATATTTTCTGCCTTTTCTGTTGTTGTTTTGCCGTTAACTGCTGCACAACCTGGTAATGTCTTTGTCTCTCCCCCCCCTCCCCAACACCCTATCCCCTATGTTTCCTCCACAGCGGAGTAGCTTTGTCCAGAGCTCACTTTGAAAAGCAGCCACCCTCCAACTTGAGGAAATCCAATTTCTTTCACTTTGTTCTGGCTCTCTACGACAGACAGGGGCAGCCCGTGGAAATAGAGAGGACAGCTTTTGTGGACTTTGTAGAAAATGATAAAGTAAGGCTTGTTATCTTTCTTTCTTCCTCTTTTCCTCTCCAAATTTGATCTTTTCTTCTCCCCCGTTGAGCTGCTAACTTTTAATACCTGTTGTCCCTAACAAAATACAATCAGCTCTTGGTCAAGGGTTCAGGTGCTTTGGTAGAGCTGTTGTCCTCTGTGTGCTGCTGTAGTTAAAAAAGGCTTGCAAGCCTCTGCTGTATCGGGAATTCTAAAAACCCACTAAACAGAATAAAAAAATTCATGGGGGACAAATGTGCCTTTTTTTTTTTTTTTTTGGTACCCACCAGATCGGCCAAGTTTTACTAGTACCTTTACAGAAGTGGAATCTTACCTGAAATATACCATATTATCTGTTGAGCTTGATTATATATTTTTTTAAGACTCCAAAGTCAAGGGCAGGACTTGAAAAGCATTTGCTTTTGGATTTTTAGATCTATGTATTGACCCCCATTTGCTTTTGGATTTTAGATCTATGTGTTGACCCCTTCACATTGTTTTTACAATTATTTTTGTAGTTATGGACAAGAATTTTTAATTATGAAGGATGCTCATAAATAATTACCTTCTAGGAAATTACAGTAAAAACCATGCAAGAACCTTCCCTGTAGCTCAGCCTTCAGGAAGTAAATATCAATAATGACTCAAAATAAGACTATTGCAAAGTAATGAATGCATTAAAAACACAACTCACTGAGCTTTGCTGCTATCAATCTGCTTTATATTAACTGTCTTGAAATGTGTAAATTTGTCTCAGTGTATTGCCTTGAAAAAGTTGAGAGCATAATAGCAAATAAGAGAGGAAAAGAAGTTCTTGAACTCCTACAGGAAAAGATGTCAGCAGTATTTTGTAGTTTGTCCTGGGTCATTCGGAAGGTTAATATATCCCAATCAGTGGATTCACCTCTCAGAATTTTAATGAACTTTGTTGTCACTTCCATCATGATTATCAGCTTTTGCATTTTAAATGTGCCAAGTGTAAGTTCTGGAAGATTTTTTTTTTTTGAATTTTCTCTTTCCAGGAGCAAGGCAATGAAAAGACGAACAACGGCACGCACTATAAACTCCAGCTTCTCTATAGCAATGGTGAGCCCTCTTTCCAGTCACCTTCTGTGGGTTGTACAGTGAGACAAGGTTTGTAGGTGCTGTCACTATGATTTCTAAAATAAACAGAAATTCCCTTGCATGATGCCCCTTCAGCGTAGGGATGGGCTCTGCAGTTTAACTGGGGTGGATGGGCTTGAGAAACATTAGAGGAAACAAACCGAAATAGTCTTTCTGAGGATGTTTAATAAGGCACTAGATGAAACTAAATGGTTTTGTTCTGATGTTTAGGGAAAGGTGGATGTAACAGCATTATTTATTACTCTTCTCTCTCGCTCTAGGTGTCAGGACTGAACAGGATCTGTACGTTAGACTCATCGATTCAGTCACTAAGCAGGTGAGCATAGCTAATATGTGCCGTGCTCTCCTGTCCCACCTCATCCTTCCTTTTTTCTTAACATTGCCCTGCATGTTTTATCTTCTCTGGTTCATTTTTGTCTCTTGTTCATCTGTATTTCAGACCTTATTTTTGAGGGCAATTGAAAAGTAACGCGCTTTTTTTCCCTATACGGATTCTAGTTTTTTATCCACTTTCTATCAATATTTATGTATAAGCTGCTTTCCCTGCTCAGAAAGGCTTTGGGGGAAGGTATTTATTTCCAAGGGATGGTGAGCAATGGTAAAAAGCCTTCACCTCAGATCTGAATATTATGACACATAAGTAACCTCCTGACGCTACTGGCTTACCCCTTTTCTGAATTTTGTAGCCCATAACCTATGAAGGACAGAACAAGAACCCCGAAATGTGCAGAGTTTTGCTTACCCATGAAGTCATGTGCAGGTAAGATGACTTTATTAACGGCGTAGCATTTGTTAAATTTGTTGCCATAGACGCCAAAATGGCCTTTCCGATCAAGCTGTAGGTAGGAAGAGTTTGATTATTTTGTTTGTTTGTTTTGTGCTTGAGTCAGAGAGATTCTTTGTGTAGGAAGACTTTTAACTTGTGGATAATATTGGATTTGGGGTCAATACAGATACTTGGGGCTTTTGGTTGCTGTTGGTTTTTGGTTTTTTTTTTATTGCAAGAGATTTAGCAACCCCAGATCCACAGTCTGAGCTGCGCTATTTTTGTTTAAACTAGGCCTTTGTGTGTGTTGTTTAAATTGAGACTCTTCATATGCTTATTTCTCACAGAATTCCTGTTCACCTTTTGAGAATGAGTAGTTTAACTTACAGATTTTTACCTGGAAACTAAAAGGTGTTCTTCATGTAATTTTTTTCTGGTGAAATATTTTAATTTTCTGAATTAAATTATCCTCATTAATGTTCTTTAATTTTGCTTGATTCGACCCCAACCAAAAAAGAAACCCCTCAAACCAAACCACAAATCCTTCTTTTCTATACTATGTAAGCAATATTTAGGGGACTTCTACCTTTTAATTAAAAAGACACTATTTTTAGCATGTAAAGTTATAAATTAGAGGGTAAAATGAGTTGAGGATGTTTTTAATAACATTTGTATAAGTCTGAAGTTACATGTACCTTATGTATGTACATCGTGCTTCCATGGTAACTTATTACTTTTCCTGTTCTCGTGTAATTAAATTTTTTTTCAATACATATAACAATGCAAACAGTCAATGTTCTTATATTAAAATGTGTTAAATTGTGCATAGAATGTTCTTTCAGAAAATGAAAGGCAAAACCAATCTTGACCTTTATTAAACACAGTTTGTGATTTATTTTATTAGTGGGAGGGGGTTAAGCTGTTGGACTGAATGCTGCTTCTTTTAATGTTGCAGTTTGCTACTTGATTTTTAATTTTTTTTTCTTTTAACTTGTCTTTTAAGTTCATATAGTAGTAAGAGCAGATTATTTGGACAAGGGAAAGTCTCGGTTCTTGTAAAGGGAAAGTCTCGATTTCAGTATTTAAGAATTATGTCAACTACTCCATTACTTTTTAAATATAATAAGAATCAAGTAAACACACAGTGTCTATCTGCTGTGATTCGCTCTCATTAATTAAGAAAATGAGCACTGTTAGTTGTGACCCAGTCACATATGTACGCACAAACACAGCGTGTATCATGTGTGAGAGATGCATATGGTGGTGCGCTTTCCAAGCAAGGACCTGTAGATGCAGTAGCAAAGACGAAGGGTATATATGTTACTTTCAGGCACATATAGACCTTGCCTGCCTATTTAAATATATACGCTATCCGTATTGTTGAAAGTCTTAACTAGGTGAGCACTAGAGAAGAAAAAAATCTTTGAATTGCTGCGCAGTTGGGTCCTGGTTTGTGATAACAAAATAGCAGTTATCGTACTTCATCTCTCTCCACTCTGCCTGTACAGAGTGCAGTTCTATTTTAGAAGTTAAGATATTTCAGCAAACATCAGCACCTTCCCATTATTCTTTAAAATACAATTATTTTGGCTTTTTCCCCTGCTTCCCCTCCTTGCCTTTATAGTATCAAAAGCTCTAGTTCCGGCTTTTATATACCTGGCCTCCACTGATGCCTATAAACACATTCCATGCTTGATTTAAGGTAGTGTTCTACAAATGTAAACCATTATTCCGATTATACTGAACTTTCCTGCTTGATAGATTAGCCAAGGAAGAATTACAACTCGGGGATGTCCTTTCCATGTAAAACACAGATTAGTGAGCGAAATCAAAAGCGCTCTGTAACCTAATCAAGACATTTGATTTTAAATGTCGTGTTTTCCTAAAGTGTCTCTGAACAGGATGCTGCGTATTCTGAAGAGGCATTACACATATCACTTTGAATAATGCCAAGGGAATGGATCCAACTCTAGTTAAACTTGACATTTTATTTTATTTCTTTTAAGTACAATAATCAAATCTTCCTCATTGTGTGCTGCTTAAGTGGTAGCATCAATTTTTAAAGGCCCTAGTTTAGTTTGCATTAGTAACAGTGTATAAAAATTTAATGCACTGTACCCGCTCTGCTGTCCAAATTGATGCCTACTGTTTTTAAAAAGAAAGGGTCTGCCTGTCTTTCTGCTCCTCTTCTTCCAAGCCTTGCTAGTTGAAGGTGGGCTTTTTTTGGGGGGGTGTTTTCTGTATGTAATCACCCACGCAGACGTTTTTGCTGTATAGAGACGAGCGCATCCGAAACTCTGCATCTTCCCCTCAGACAGTGACAGATGCGTGCTTAGCTGGAAAGTTGTCTAAATATTGATACGGCTACAACAATCTGTCATAGCAATTGAAAGTTAAACTCTCAACTCTCAATAATTAGTGCTTTCAGTGAGAGGCTTTGTATTTATTTATTTGCAGACCTGAAATTTTTCATTTGGGTTATTCTGGCCTAATGGGAACCGTTCCTATTAGGTGGGTCTATCTTAAACACACAGCCTTTCCCCCCAATGGTTGGAAATCAAGGTAAACAGTCTCCTCTCCTGGAATAACTTTTTTCTCTTCTTCTTTTTCTTCCAATTATCGACTAAGAGGAAACTAGTTGTTATGCTGCTGCCAGCAACCCCCTATGCCCTCAATGCTCAGAGGGTTAAAAGGTATTATAATTTGAACAGAAGTAGTCTCAGGGCCTACAGCTGGCTAATAACAGAGTTGTATTGAGTGCGAGCAAGCCCCACAGCTGTGACTTTCGCCACAAGGCTCAGACTAGACAGGAGCTCTAATCAGCTGGGCCAGGCGGCCACTGGGGCCTGTGTCTTTATCGGCCAGATGGTGTGAATTTAGACACTTTTGTTATGCAATTGCAGGGAGGAGTTGGGGAGAAGAAAACAAAACAAAGGCCACCATGCTGTGAGCTTATTTGAGTTTGAAATTAGAGACAGATTTTTTTTTTTTTTTTTTTTTTTAATGCTTGCAGGAGCAGACCCTGAAGCAGCAGAAAGAAACCAGATTTTTCTGAGGAAATACAGCAGCACGATCTCCCGTACAAGAGCAGATCACTCACCAGTAAACCGAGCCAAGATGCTGCCAGATGTTGCTAATCCAGCATCATGCATTTTTACCTGCTTTTTTTTTTTTTTTTTTGGTGGGGAGGGGGTGAGGGGAGGGAAGTTGAGGGCTGAATTTTAAAACCATTTTAGTCAAGTGTGAGGAGGGAAAGGATGCGAGTTTTCCTTTGACATGAGCCTTCTGGAGTATTCAGTTTGTACATTTGGTGGTGTCTGTGGTAGCTTTTTGGTTTCTGTGTTCGTTTTTAGTTTTTTTCAGGACTGTTCATAATGCAAACCATGATTTTTCACATCTAGATCTAGTTAGAGGGGAAAGTATAATAAGAATAGGTGTAAAAATCAGAAGTCTTAGACATTGATATTCTTGTTTTAAGCAAATGAGCATCTCTAGAGGTATGTTCCTAACTCAACATTATAGCAGAAGTGTAAATATTGGTGAAGTCAAGCCAATGATTTGCTTCAAGAGAATATTGTAGGCTTGATCCTGGACCGCCAGAGTTTGGGATTTTTGCCATTGACTTAAATTGGAACAAGTCAATTCTGTTACAGACGGCACTTGTAAAACCAAACCCAGCAGAAACATTAGTGCTTGGATACTGTGATGAAATACCTGGAAATGAGGATTTAAAGATTTGAGAGGTACTTTTGCTGAAATGCTGGGCTGAAGCACCCTCAGTCTTTAAAAGCACTCTGAATTATGTGTCAAGTGCAAGTGAGTGACTGTTTTCCCTAATCAAGAATTATTTTCATGTATGTTTGGGCTCAAGAAGTATTACGGTCAAAGGGAAAAACATCTAGCACCCTAACGAAAATCTGTTACCTGAGCGTGATAAGAATGCAGATATTTGTAAAATATTTGGGGAACTTTAGCTGTAAGGCACAGTTTTCGAAGGAGAATTTTTAAGTATTGCAAAGCTGAAGTTCCTAAGTGTGATAATTGTGCAAACTGAAATAAAAGAAGATGCGCTTATTTCAGAACCCACCCACGTTGTACTCTAATCTCGCATAATTCATTCTAAAACGCTATGGCAAGAAATGGCAACCTCTCTGGGAAGAGTGTATGAGCTGAGGAGATGTGGTGGAGGTATGGCTGATGGTTTCTGCATGAACCTTACCGTGGTGTTGTGCAATCAGAAATATTTTTTCATGACCATCTGCATAAGTTACATGACTAAAGGATATCTCAGTTAGTATTACTGCAAAGAGAGGAAATGACTGTTGTTTCAGCTAGCTGTAAAAAAACCACAAACCAAACCCAAACAACAAAACGCTACAGAAATATGTTAAAAATTGAGTTTCTTTTGTTTTCTTATCATTGCAGCATGTAAACCAGCAAGGCCTTTATTCCTGCTGTTACTTCCAATACATTGTTATATTGGACATGTCAGAAGTACACGCCAAATTTACATTCTTTTGAGTGAGGGTTTTCTTCTTTTGGGGGAGTTTCTATTTTTCCATTAGAAAATACCTCACATCTTGGCTTTTAGTACAAAAAAATGCAATTCTTTATAAACAATCATTAGGCAGTGAGATGTATAAAAGATGCACTTAAAACAAAGTTGGGGGAAGGAAGGAGTAGGGATATTCTTAGCTCGTGTGAATTACCATAGCTTCACTGAAGTCGATGGAGCTATGACAATTTACAGCAGCTAGAGGGTCTGCCCCAGGGATTTTTAAATATTTAGTGTATCCTTTTATTTTAAAAGGACTAGCATCGATGAATAAGTGCAGGTTTGAGGCAAAGGGAATGTAGAAATGTTGAAACAGTTAGAGCTGTTATTCAAATAGATCTGCTAGTTGTAGCTCATCTTGCAAGGCAATTTCAACTTGCAAATGGGAACTTCTGGCAGACACTGTAACTTAAAGAGAAAATTAATTTTTTCATATCTGAAAGAGGTTTTTTGTCTAAATACTTGTTTTAAGGATTAATAATTTAATATTAGGCGTTTTAAAAAAAAAAGCTAGTCTTCCATATTTTGTACTGCCTTCGGTGAATACAAATCTGGTTTTTTTGTTTCTTCTTTTTTTTTTGACAATTCCTCTGCTTGGAATTGTAATCCGAAGTTGAAAAACTGTGGGATTCAAATTGACTTGAGAATTTTGCAAATGTATTCGGCACCTATTATATCACTGTACAAAAGCTGAAATAATTTCTTGATTCCATAGGTGTAAATTTGAGCTATCTCAGCAGAATCTCATCATTTAGAAGTGTGTTTGTGTCACTGAAGGCAGAATCCGATCTGATGACTTGTGAGGCACAGAGGACTTAGGATACAGCCTA
Organism: Calidris pugnax; assembly: GCF_001431845.1. Lineage (NCBI taxonomy): Eukaryota > Metazoa > Chordata > Aves > Charadriiformes > Scolopacidae > Calidris > Calidris pugnax. Next base: position 1,468,621 of record NW_015090849.1, read on the forward strand.
CTTAAAATTTTGGGTGCCTCCATCTTCCCCCACCCAGTTAGATTTGGTCGGGACAAACTACCTGAGCATCAAGACAGCTTAAATCTTTTAACAGCCTTCTATCTTGCTACCGATTATTAACACTGAGAATCTCAGAGCAAGGACTGTTTCAAAAATCTATTAAACTTTTGGTACTGAGCTGGTGTTACAAGGAGCATCAGCCGTATCAATGGGTTTATCTTTGAAAATAAATAACCACCTGTCTCTTGATTTATTTTTTGTTTGTCTTTTTAATTATTATTATTAAAAATGGGAAAAGGAAATGTCATGGTTCTGTTCTTCTTTCCTGAAAAAAGTGTAATTCACTGGGAGTGAAGAACATCTGATAGTTCCTGAGTGTAGACTGTGTTCTTCTGTAACGTCTCCCGATATATCTGTGTATATATGTACACATTTGTGTGTGTGCACACAATTGTCTGTGCGTACGTGTGCATGCACACACACACACATATAGATGTGGAAATAACACCGAGATCATTCTGTGATACGTACCTCACTGCGAGCTCCTGGGGGCGACAGCATTATCTTGCATTTTCTTACCGAGTCAGATAAATATATTTATTTAATAAGAGAGAGTTCTCCTTTCTGTACAATCGTATTGGTGGCCACACAGTATAAAATGTGTATAAATACATGCTTAATCTTAAGGGCTTATTGTCACTGGAACGATTGCAAAGGGATTTACAGACGAAAGGCCAACCTGAAAAATACATCTTCAGATCCTTAGTAGAATCTAAGCATGTTCAGTTTCTGGTTATTTCATTGGTGCTACTATAGTGTCAAGGTTTTCTCTGGGTATATGAAACGTAGAAGTTACTAGATACTTAATAATCAACAAACCAGTTATTAAAATATAGCAAATCAGTAGGTTGTTTATAGTAAGTTCTAATACCTTCTTTTGATGGACTTTTAACCATATGTAACACATGATACTCATGCCTCTAATGTCATTATGACATCTGTAAATCAGTTATTAAGACTTTATAAAGAACACCTTCATTTAAGTTGTGACTATATCACTGTTCTATTTTGGTTGAATATTTCAAAAAAGACTATGGGGAGCCCAGTGCCAAACTCCTGCTGGAATCAAGCAGGATTTGGGCACCCAGTTCCCGTAGTCCTTCTCCCTTCTGAAAAGCCCAGCCAGAATTTTCTCAGTTGCTCTTCTAGACATATATTGAGTTCTAAAGTTTTGCAGATGACTTTCAGCTGGTTGCTTTGCTATCAACCATCACAGTAATTCTTTCATTTTGGTTTTCTTTCTCTCTAGTCGGTGCTGTGAGAAGAAAAGTTGTGGCAACAGAAATGAGACTCCATCTGATCCCGTGATCATCGACAGGTAGGAAACAAATCCACGTTTTCCCACAAAAGCAACTCCAAATTGTGTGTGCTTTGAGATGGCTGAGTTCTTTCTTGATGGTTATCTGTCAGTGTCTGCCACTCAGGGACATCTGCTTTGTGATTCTTCAGAAAAATGCCAGAAAAAGTGGTTAGCTTTAGTCCACCTGGGCTTACCTTGACAGAATTGCTGATGTTTATCTTTTAAATTAAGTTCTCTGTGTATCATTTTCATTGTGGCCAAATATTCCATGCGTGCATCTGGAATATTTTCTATTCACCAGGGATATGATGCAACTGGGTTACTGAGACAGATAAAGCTTTGAGCAACCCGGCAGCTTTAATAACATTCTTTAACAAAATGAGAATATTTTTGTAGAAATGTAGGTAGGAAGGAAGGGTTAAAGACAGGAATATAATATATTAGGCAGGACTAAAACTGAATTTAGGGATTGTGAGTAATTTTAGGTAGAACAGCAGCTTCATATATTACTCAGTTCCAGATCCAGGTCTAGGTGGTTCTTGCCAGTTTCTAGGTAAACGACATAAATGGGGAGAGTAGCCATTTGTTAAATCACGAACTGGCACATTAAAAATTGTGAGTATTTGTGAAGGCTTAGAAAAGTAGCCTGTGGAACTGACTCCAGGTGGTGGTTGAGGTCTCGAGTTCAGCAAGGTTTGAAAACGAAAAATAAGAAGACAGAGCTGTTTCAAAAAGAAGTACACAACCAGGATGTCCAGAAGGAGAACACTAAATAAGGAAAAATCAGGAAGAAACACTTTAAGCCCAAGATTATTCTGTAGTAACTGTTTAAAGAGTTTCTTTTCCCCTGAAGCAGCTGGTACAAGGGGCCAGTGGAGAGCTGACGCTGAAGTGGATTGATTGTGCATTCAGTTTTTATGTCTGTATGTGTCTGGCATGTTCTATCTACATTCTAATAAGTATTATTTGTCATATTGTCATAGTATTTCTTGTGATTTTTTTTTTTTTTGGCATTCAGAATGCACAAGCTGGTTTGAATAAAGATCTACAATTATTTCCTTAATTTTTTTCATCCCAGAGTCGATCTAAGTAATTCTGAAACTTTGTTGATGTGATGGGGCTCTTCCAATCCCTTTACCCCATGGTTTTTCCTTTTAATTTTGTACTTACAAGTTGTGGTTGGGGCCAAAGTTTGAAATTCCAGCAAACAAGACTGTTTGTGTGGGGGGCAGTTTCCTGACTAGAAGCAGAAATCCTAGATATGCCATCTTGACATTTTCTATGAAATTTCTAGCTTATTTTTGGCTGTGTCAATGTTTGTTATGAATCTGCACTTGGGAACTTTCCAATCTGAAGTCTGAATTTTCTGAAACTTGCCCGGCGCAGCAGCGTGATGTAAGGCAGTGGATTAGCCTGGGAGTTAAGGCCATGAAGGGGGTAATTCCTATCACTAACTGAGTTTGTCATCTGGAGCCAGCTCTCCGTTCTCATGCTAAATGAACATTCTGGTGCTTTCTGTGGGGATTTGAGATCTTGATGTGAAATGCAATGTAAATGAAACTATTAGAAAGAATAGGTTTATACTTAACAACTGTATAGAGTGTGCATCAGATATAAAAGTCATCTCTATGATAAATGAGTCCTAACCTCTCCTAACTTGCTCTAAACCTAGAACTTTTATTGGCAACTCCTCTGCTAACAGCAGTAGACATTCTGTTTGGGGGGAGGCATCCTCTGGGTTCAGCCTGGCAGTCTCTTGCTGAGTGTCAGCTCTTCCCTTTCATCTCTGTGTGTGTGTGTCTTAAAATTGCAAGTGAAATCTGGAGCTCAGGAGGGGCAGTAATAAGGCAGATGAGAGAAATAAGGGGTACAGCGTGGTAAAGCTGTTTTCACTTGGTTTTAAAGGCTGCCACTAAATCTGGTTTAGGCCACAGAGGAAAGAAATCATTACAATCTGCACTGCTGTCTGGAGGTGGCATGGTTTAGTGAACAGTGGTGAATAGAAGGTAAACTCAAAGCTAAATTAATCAGTAGTGCAGCACTAGCAAATGACTCCCTCTTCTGTACAGTTATTCCTATTCCACCATTTTACCCAGGTTTGAGGAGTGAGGGATAATCCTGTGCACTACATCTTCATCAACATGTGTAATGCAAATATAATACTAAAGTTATGCTGTACATGTCTGTGCACAGAGGAGTTCCTTGCCTGGTCTGTCGTCCTCAGACATTTCCACAGCAGTAAGTACAGCTACTTCGGAGTCGAACGGAGCAGTCTGCTCTCCCAAGCTACGTTCAATGGGGATAATCTTTCTGTCTTTCAAAAAAGCAGAAAACTCTGCTGGAGAGTCATGTGTGTTCTGAACTAGCTCGGGAATCTGGGCAGCAGTGTTCTTGTTTATTTAGGGGATCTTTATATGGCTTCTTTAGAAGAACTTGGTAGCAGGCGGGATATAATTTCCAAAATGCAGCTTGCAACCATCTGCAATCACACAGGCCAGTAACTATGGAAAGATTTTTCAGTTCAGTGTTGGCTTCATGGTGGTTTTTTTCTTAGTTTTAAAGAAAACTTGTGGTTCGTTTTAAACTAATTGTTTGAAAAGATAGATAATTGTAAAAATGTATCACATATCAATGCAGCTGTTACATTCTTGCATGTCTCTAAAGAAGTGAAAAAGAAATGTAAAATGGAGAGAGAAGGGATTACAAAAATACATTTGTGTCAAGCAGAGCCATGTCTAAACAGTGTACGTGAAGTGAAATGGGGCTGGAGCTTTCCGTTTAGAATTGAAGGAAGATGGAAGCCAGAGAAGAACTTGATTGTCTGAAGATGCTGGTTCTCCCTTTGAGCCTCGGTTAAGTAATATCTACTGATCCTGCTGCAAGAGCGTGTGAGGAAATTGTGGCTGGCACTCAGGAGGTGCCATCTGCATTGTAATTCCAGCTCTGTGTGGGAACCTACGTGCTTAAAACATTGTTTGATTGTACAGCATAGAAAAGACCATAGAAAAGCTGCAGTAGGTGACTATCGGAAGGTGTGAGAACAGAGATGGAACCCAGCTGTAGGTTGAACTGTGTATGTCTTAGGTCTAGCAGGTTCTGTGTTTGATTTGCAGCTCCCACATAGGGGAGCTACTCAAATAGAAAGGATCTGGGAGGTCACCACGTTACTGATCTCTGAGCTGCTCTACTGTATGAGCAGCCTGTGCGTGGTGAGCAGGTGCCCTCAACAGCGAAGGAGCTGCAAGGCAGAGGGTGAGTCCAAGATGAAGTCCAAGACTTGCTTAGAGTCCAAGATGAAGCAAACCCTATATGGTATTCGGAGCTATACTCCTATCACGAGCGGTCACAAGTTAAATAAAATACTTTGGGTTCCTCTAAGGCTGGTGAAGAAGCAAGGGGAGGCATTGCTACTGGGTAGAGATAGACACAGATGCCAGTGCTACCACAACTTTATTGTTTTTCTTTTTTGGCTGAGCTAACTGGCTGCATCTGGTGTGCCTGGCTGTGCTGTGATTGCAGGCTTCTGACCATGCTATAGATGCATCCTACAAACCTCACAAGGCTAATGAAGCTTTGTAGAATCATAGAATTGTCCAGGTTGGAAGGGACTTTTGAGCTTTGTGGAATCATTGAATTGTCCAGGTTGGAAGGGACTTTTAAGATCATAGAGTCCAACCATCAACCCAACTCTGATAAAAACCATCACTAAACCGTGTCTCTAAGCACTATGTCAACCCGGCTTTTGAAAACCTCCAGGGATGGTGCCTCGACCACTTCCCAGGGCAGCCCATTCCAAGGTTTAATAACCCTTTTGGGGTCAAAATTCTTCCTAATATCCAATCTGAACCTCCCCTGGTGCAACTTGAGGCCGTTTCCTCTTGTCCCATCACCTGTTCCTTGGGAGAAGAGACCGACCCCCCCTGGCTACACCCTCCTTTCAGGGAGTTGGAGAGAGTGAGAAGGTCTCCCCTCAGCCTCCTTTTCTCCAGGCTGAATTCAAATCAGTTGAGGTTATAACCTGCCATCCAGTGTGGCACTGAACTAAACATGCACCAAATTTAGCTTAGTTCAGGGACTACGTTGTAAGTCGCTGCGAACGAACAGAACTCCATCAGCAGTACAGTGTGTTCCCCTTTATTTGTTTCTCTCCCCGCTTCCTTGCTTTTTATGCTGCCAGAGACTGATGCTTAGACTGTTGTGTCAGTTTACCTGTTTATTGCTGTAGGGAGGCACAATTTATTGGTGTTTGCCGAATCATGGAAACTTGTATCTCTGTTTAAAAAGGGAGAAATAGTTCAGTGGGAAAAAAATGTCAGCCATGTTGTTGTTGTTGGGTTTTTTCTTCTCCTTGAATGAAGTCCAAAAGTTCTTATGCTGAATAAAACATTTCTGCTGTGACCTTTGCTCTGGGGACTAGATTTAGATCCTAAGGACCTTGCAGTTATTTTTCCGTTCACTCTTGGAAACTAGCGCTTTTCTGTAGGAAATTGAGCTTCTTCACTCAAATCTACTGTGTACCCCCTCCCACCATGGAGTATTTGGGTCGCTGCAATGTTCTGAGTCAAAATTTTGGTGTAACTCAGGTCAGAATCTGACTTCAGAATGTTCCCTCTGTCTTAACACCGGTGACACAGCTCCAATCCTGCGATGCTGCTACTGTAGGTGTCAGAAAGCAGGGAGAGAGGGAACTCCACTGGAGCACAGTGGTTCTTCAGGTTCCTTGTAGTTCCTGGAAGTTCAAGTGTGAGCTTTGCGTGCAAACATCTCCTCCTTTGTTGAAATGATAGAGGTATGAAGTGGATGGGTTGGGGTGACTTTCAGATAGAAGGGTGGAAGTTTGTACTTTCGAAGATGATAATTCCCAAATGAAAGCTGTATTTTGTCACGCCTATATTATAATTACTTAGTTTGCTACCTTTCCCACCTCAGTTATGCAAATAAAAAGAAACTTGATCTCATGATTTAGAGGTCGTGGATACTGGAAATGAATTTAATTCCTTGTTTTACTGCAGTTTTTCTCATTCTAGGTGAGTTCTATAGTTTTAGATATAAATTCCCTATTTGTCAAGTGGGAATGATCTTTTTTATTTTTATTTATTTTTAAATTCTTTGTGTTTCTTGAAGATTTAAGCTCTTTAGAGGAAGTTATTTTGTGCGTTTGTTAGTCTTAGTGCTTTACCTAGTTTACTAAAGCTGTGATCTGACTGAAGCCTCCAGGGTTCTGGGGAGAACGGGGCGACTTTTTGGTTGAACAGTTTATTTGCTACGGTTTTCTTTTTTTCCTTCTTCTAATAAAAGAGTGAAAAGAAATTTCTGTGTAATTCAAATGAAACATCTTAATTCAATTAAACAATGCAATGTAAGTGGGATGGGACAGACTGTTTTGTTACTAGAGGGGAAATGACTTGGAACACCACTGCGAAACGTGCACATCAGCTCGGGGCTGGGTGTAGCTGCCTGTCTGCGTGGTTTCATTGTGGGGAATGAGTCCTCTGCTGTCTTGGACCTGATGGAATGAGGTCATTTAGCTCAGATGCTTTAAGAATCTGAGATCCTGGGTTCAGTTCCTCCAACTGTTAACCTAAACTCTTCCTAATTGTCCTGCAAAGGATCTAATGTGTTTTGTTACCGCCTTTGATTTATTTATTTATTGCAATTGTATGTAGCGAGGGAGGGGATGGAGTGAACCCGAGGGGTTGTGTGGAGCATTTCCTTGGGTCGAGACATGCAGTAACCAGAGGGTGGAGGCATGGGGCCAGATCTGCAGCTGGGGCAGTGGCGTTAACATCCACTCACACCAGCTGAGCACTTGGCACACTGGTGTCAGGAGATGGTGAACTACAATATCGGTCAGCTGACACATGCCGTAAACGTTTAGGCTTTTATTATTATTACTTTTAAAGAAAAAAAAAACAAACCCAAAGCGTGAATGCAGCTGACACGCTTAGCATCTCTCTAAAGAAGCAGAAGAGACTGGATTGCATTCTTGTGCCATAGGGGTCCATCCTCTTCGTGCAGAAATGGAGCAGCGTGGATAGAGAGTTTCCTCCCCGCTGATGCTCGTGCCCTACCTGCTGTACAGACAAACAGAGCCCGGGCTCTCCCAGGCTGGCTCCCTGGCACCTTTCACAAGCACTAAAACTCACTTTAGGAAAGACAGCTGTTGCCAGGCTTAAACATTCTGACTGTGCCCCTATAGCGTCCATGCTGTGCGTTAAAGTGCTCTGTGTGAGATGTCCACATTAATAGGACTGGGCTTTATGTCTTCTTGTGTACCACTCCTCCCCCCACCCCCCAATTCCCTCTCCCTAAATAAGGCAAAAGGGCATATAGCTTAGCTTTCATTTTCAGGGATCTGGCTTGAAATAAGAGCAGACTTCTGGCTATCCTGTTGAGTGTTTTGTTTTGGGTTTTTGTTTTTTCTTTTTTCCCCTTCTAATCTCAGCCATCTAAAAAGGACTTTATCCCTTCCATCTCCCTTTCAGGCTGATCCCAAAAACCATTGGGTACCACAAGGATATTTCCTAATGCTTAGAGGCAGGACAGCGTGTAGGGAGAGGCCTGGATCAAATCCCCACTGATAATGGGTCGCCCTGTCACTTTAACAACTCACATAACTCCGTGCCTCAGTTTCCCCCTTAGTACAAAACATTAGCAGTTATCTAGCTGTGCGAAGTCATTTCAGTTCCTTGAATAAGATGGTTTTATTTTTCATATTTCTGCTGCAACGAGGATTTCATCTACATGACAGAGTTGGATTGTTCTTGTTCCACTCTGTTCTCCATACTCCTTGTAAGCCTGCCAAGGTAGAATAAATGTCTCAAATCTGTTGCTGCTGTGGCGTGAAACTAGGAGCTAGGGATAGAGGCGGCCCCCTCAGCTCCCCGCGTGCTCCAGTCCCCCCTTCCAAGCCTCCAAACCCCACAATGATCTCTCCTCTTGTCCTAGGGAGTCAAAGTCCTTTGTTCGCTGCTAAACCCTGCTCTCCTGCAAAGAGCTGCTGTTGTGCCATCTGTCTCTTTATGAATTTTTTAGTAGACTGGATGTTTGTGGGGAGTCGGTAACTTAAAGTGCACTATCCTAGCCATTTGACAAGTGGTTCTGTCAGGGCGTAATTTATTTGTTTCTCCCCCCCTCCCCAACCCCCTGGCCTTTTAGGCCAAAAGAAAATTTCCTTACTGGTTTGCTGTCCAAAGCATCTTGAAATCTTTGATGCGTACAATTACTTAAAGCTTGTAAATGGAGTAAACTGGAGACTAGTTTGTGTCACTTAATCTTTTTTTTTTTTTTTTTTTTTTTAATGTCGACAGACAACAGATTTTCCAGCAAGCTGCTGAGTCAAAAGAAGCATAAAGATCTCTTTGAGTGTGCTAGAAAAATGAAGAATGGACTTGTAGTTAAGGAACTAGTTTGAATTGTGGAAGTCTTGGGTTCTTTTCCTTTCTCTCAGTATTTTTCTACTCATTCAAATAGTCTCTGCTTAACAGTAAACCAAGGCTAAGTGCGTGCTTTTCTAGCCTTCACTGATAACATAAAGATACATCTGCTGAAAACTGGAAATATTATAGTGATGTGGGAAACTATTGCCGTTAGATCGGAGATTGTTTTGGAGTAATTAAAAAAGTTATTCTCCCCCCAGACTGAGAGTTGCTGCTGCCTGGGCTGAAGGTGTTACTGCTTCTGAAACTAAGCCAAAACGAAATGAAATGAGTTTAAATCACTGCTGATTTTAAGCACAGATTTATTAGGAAGGTAACAGAACTGAAGACTCATTTCCACTGGCTTTTTGTGCACGTGTGCTTATCACCACGTGCTGTCCTTGTGTGACTGGAGCTGTTTCCTTGTGAGCACCTCACCTGAGCCCCCTGAATGGAGCACCTGCCTTTTTGGGTACGTTAGAGTGGAAAATGTAATGGGTGGGAGTGTTAACCAGTATCAATTGCTTTAGTTCCACTAAGTCTGTAACTGGGATAGTTAGCACATGTTCTGGTTTCAGAACGGAAAGGTGAGCGTGGTTAAGTCCGAGCAAGGGCATATTATGTAATTTAAAGAAATAAAATCTGACTATTGCTACTACTGCCTGGAAGCCTTAAGAAAATAACCCCAATGAAGACAAGACCCAAAGGATTTTAGCAATTCTGCATAAATCAGATAAGCTTCCATGATGCTTTAATACAGTTTGGACAGCAAGCATGGATGAATTCCAATCTTGTTAGATTAGTTGTGCTTTAGCTGAGATAAAAAACATTGGTGGTGCTGGCTGGCTGAATCCTGACTGAGCAATGCAAAGTTTTGAGCAAAGTTCAAACATGGTGTGGAAAAATCCTTGTCCCCTTTTATATTGAAGCTTTGACACTGCAATAAGGAGAATTTGATTCATTTTGTGTTGTGAGGAGGTTAAATGGCTGCGGAGCCAGCTGATAATGAGGGGTCTCAGAAGGATAGATGAGATAGCACTGCAAGGAGCCATTGGAATCAGTGAGTTTGGTAGCAGTGGAGAGGGGAAGGGAATAAAAGTTCCCATGAACTAGAGCACCTCTGGGACTGGAAGCTGAGGATAAATTCACTATGCAACCAGCACAATTCTGGTCATGTGGAGTAGTAATGTGTGACACGCCATCTCTACAACTCAACTTTTTGAAAATAGGTCTGCGTTTGCCCGGATCCACCTGCGCTCGTCACTGGAAATGCCAGTATTTCAGAGTATTTGTGTCCTAATGAAAGCATCCTCTGTGTATTTATGACCTAAAATACTCTTCCTTATTACTTTTCCACTCCTCTCGGCCTCTGTCTAGACCTGGTTTTATGGACTTGTCACTTCATCTGCCCTGACCGTTTTTGTTACTGCCTCTTGCTTTCCTTTTGAACCTTTTGTTTCTCTCCATCCCTTCCTTGTGTGTTTCTTTCACCATCTGTTTCTGGTGGGATCTCGTATATTTTCTACTCTGTAAACATCCCAGGATTTCAGCCTCTCTGAAGCCAGGGCTCCACATCTGAAGAAGGTCTCCCACATAATGTGTAGTGTCTCACGCTTTCAGATAGCACATGAAATAATTTCTGTCCTGGTCAGAACATCACCCAAAGCCCTTCTAAAATGAGGACAAGGTTGAGATCAAAAATATATAACGCATATCTGAAACTTGCTTATGTCAACTGGAGATGGGCTTATAATTTTAAAAATACTAAGAGCTGCAATGACTTGCCTAAGATCCTGTAGGAGATCACAGTGAGGACTGGAATCTAAGTGTGGTGTGTTCCAGGCTGGATCATGTAAGCATGTCCTGGAACAGCATTTCCTCTCTGCAAGTGGAATTCATATTCCCATCTTTCTCTCTGATTTGGATCTCTAATGTGCTGCTGTTATCCAAACCATCTCTCTTTATTTTTTATTATTTCTTCTCTCCTCCCCCTTCCCTCCCCCCCTCCATTTTCTCTTCTCCGCTAATTTCCTTCACAAATAAATGCTTATTTCTCCATGGGCATTCCATTTATAATTCCGTGTTTGGTGGCTTTTCCTTCAAGTGGAGTCCATTGAGCTTGTAAATTGTATTGGATCAGTGAGCCTATAATGAGGCTTCTAAGTCCAAACAGTGCAAGTCTGCTGGGATTTTATTGTTCATAAAGCTTCTTCCCTGGGGAGTGATAGAGCCATTAGGTGTGTGCTGTGTTTAATATTTGGTCATGACAGGAAGCAATAATTTTCTATCTTTTACTGTGGCTCCCGAGTTGTTTTTAAGCAGTCGGCTTATTTGAGTCTCAGTGACTGGGAAGGCATTAGGTAAAAGGAGTTGCTCTTTCCTACACGGGTTTGTGTCTTTCCTACAAAGGCTATTTCAAGAAAATAAAATAAAAACAAGTGGCAACTGATTGCCCTATGGTGGCTTTTAATCACTTGCCCCTCTTGTGAACACCCAAGCGCTGTCACTCCTGACAGGAGATGGCATAAAGCTGATTTCACCAGATGATGGCATTTCTCATGCTGAAGGGATTTTTTATTTATTCCAGCAGAGAACAACCACCAAGGCTTCTGTCTGTATGGTGTGTTATGTGTTTGGGGTTTTATCTTGTGCAAATCCACATCAAAACTTCCTTTAATTTCAGTGGAAGCAAGAGTAAGGTTGTATTGAAGTATTCTGGAAGTGGTTATATGCATTTTAGCAGAAAAAAAAGCAAAAGTAACTAACAATTTTGGATGCCTCCGGATTTTTTCTAAGGTCGAACTATGAGCTATATTCAAGAGGTTCCATTTCCAGATGGCACTGCATCTAGTAAAAACATTTTAATCGAGATAATTAAAAAAAATGAAAATCATATTTTTAATCTGCACTTAAAGTGTATTTTTATTGGGGAAAAAAAAAACAAACACAAAAAAAAGGACTGAAATCCAATTTGCTTTTCCAGAAAAGACTCGCAATTTGGAAGGAAAACTTTATATTTTTCCATCAGGTTTTTTGCAGCCCTTACCCTTGCTTTCTGAAGATCAAGTATGTTGTTATTTTAAATTTGGAACCTAAAGCCATTTGATCATTCTCGAGGTACATGTGCGCTTTTATTCCTTGAGTGTTTAAAACTGAGCTTTGTCCCACGTTTAACCACTCTACTGTTTTTGAACCAAGCTTTGTTGGGGGTAGAAACACCGTCTAGGACCATGGGTCCAGCATCAGCCTGACAGACACCCTGTTTTTCTTCTTTGTTCCAGCAGGAAGCTCTCCGTGGGCTGTAGGAAATGGCAGTGCAGTAGTTTACACAGATTCTCCTTCCGCTGTTGCTCTGCAGCCCAGGTACCAAAATAGGGTATCCTGCAGCTGGGAGGAGGAGTAAAGCTGTGACAATACAAATGTCCCCATCAGCTTAGATTCTGATACAACTGTGGAGGAAAGTCATCCCACTGACCACCAGTAGTTGTTCTCAGGGAAATTAATGCAGTTTGGAGAGTTTTTCATACAGGGCATAGCGTCTTTCCGATCAGAAAGCAGAACTCCAAGGTAAGGTGTTTTTGTAAATGAGTATTCTTCAAGGGGAAGAGAAATAGAATAGGATGAGAAATTGTAACTGACTTTTGAAAATCTGTAGTCCAATGTCCTCCTCCTGGCCTGTGTTTTTTAAGCTTCTTGTTGCTCTGTTTATTCAAGATCCTTTAACAAACTGAAGGAATTGTCCCAACGCGTTCCTAGCCTAGGTTTTCCCACTGAAGCAAAATGAAATTAAAAGACTGCGTTAGAGGAAGCCCAGAATAATCAGTGAAATCAGTACATACAACTCCTCCCTTTCACCTCTTCCCCTTAGCCCGAATCAATAAAAAAGAGGTCATGTAGAGGAAAGAGTAAATTTGGGGCAACAGGCTATATAAAATCAGACTCTGAAGGCCACAGAGTTCACAGATCAGCCTGGGGAGCTTGCCTTCTCTGGTCCTACCTCAGAGGCGTAGTCCCACTTTGTATTAACAAAGTATGCTGGAGTGGAAGGGATGGAAATTAGGATGTTTGAAGTCCATTTCCAGCACTCCCCTTCCCGTGTCTCGCAGAAGATCTTGGACAAATCACTTCTCCCTTGATGTGCCTTGTTAAATTACAAGACCTTTGAAACAGGAACTGTTTGGCAAGCAAGATGCGATACGGGAGGAGGAGGAGGAGGAGGGCCTCACTTTGGCTAGGAGGTGATTCTGTGGTACAAACCGTGATGACAATTTAAATGACATTGATGGTGTCTGTCAACACCAGAAGATGTTTGGAGCATGCTGACGGTTGGGGCCGAGCAGAGTCAGTCCACACAGACGGGCCTCTTTCTGAAAAGAACATTCTTGCTCACGTGTTTATGCTGACAGTTGGGGCTGAGTCCACACAGGCAGGCCTCTTTCTGAAAAGAACATTCTTGCTCACGTGTTTAGGCGCCGTGATGTCAGTTTAATACACACAGTTAAGTAGCAATTAATTTATTTTGGAAAAAGTAGCCCAGTGATTGAGCTGGAAGAGTCTGGGTTGTAGAAGCTTTGCAGCTCAAAGTGTCATAACTTCGTACCCACATGGCCTGGGGCGATTAGTGAGCGAAGTGACTCCAGCTCTGCTGCCTCTGGAATGTTGAGCCCTTTTCCCTCTGCTCAGTTTTTGGCATGAAGGCAGAAAATTCTGCTCCATGGATTTTTCATCCCTTTAAAGAAACTAAGAGCAGAGTTAACTATTCTCATTGGAAATGTGAATCCCAAGCGAACTAAAATGCTATTGTCAATTACCACAAACCCTTTCAGGATCTGTAGCCTGATAGGAAGTTGCTCCTCTGATAGTCCTTCCCTTGTATTCCCGGTACTTCTCTCAAAGAACTTGTCAGCCTTCTCCACAGGATGTGCCATCGCTTCTGCATCCTTCTTATGCTTCCCATTGTTGCTGCTGACTGCACCACCAAGCTGTTTTTGCAGCCTGATTATTGTAGGTGTGAGCTTGCTCTAGTTAGGTCTGTTCCTTTGCTCCAGGGGAAAAGTTTTCCACTACCATATTTCCCCGCTGGGTCCTTGTCTTGATCTTTGCAGCTCTGTGCAAGAGGCTTGTATCAGAAAGGAAAGAAATAATTGCCTTGCTCTTATGGCTCTGTACCCAAGAGCTCTGTTGCAAAAGCCCGACTGCACAAGGTACATTTGCATTAGGCAGATACACACACCTTCTATTTCAAAACGCCAAACCTTAGAGGAAGATCATGGAGTGTTTGAAAAGAGGTGGCAGAGGGAGGGTAATTACAGAGGCGTTTAAAGCAGTTGAAAGCCAATACACAGTGAACAGATGAAATTAGCTGATGGCATAAAGAAATTAGACTTGAAGCTGAGAGTGTTGATGCCAATACAAATTGGATTTAATTATTTTTGAAGAGATGCGGTTAGGTTTTCTTATGCAACATTGATAAAAAGCTATTTCAGTAAATGGGTCCCGATTCAGCAAAGCAATTAGCGCTTGATATTATTTAGCATCAACATCAAGAACCACATACATAAATACTTTGTTGAAACTTAAGTCCTGAAAAGAAAAACGGAACTGCTGAGATTCCCGTCTGGGCTGTTGGTTTGTTTATATTTGCAAACTTTCTGTAAGAAACTACAGGTCTTGAAACCTCCTTTTTTGAAAAGATGAAACTTAGGATTCTCTTGGTTGACATTCGTGTGAACATAAAGTGCTGGTTTGGATGACTGGTACAGCTGAAGAAATCTGTCTCTTTCGTGCATGCTGTTTATTTGATGGATTTATCTTAAATTTTTCTCCTGGACAGCTTTACATGATTTTTGAATTTATAGCTACTAGAAATTTTGCTGGGTATTCAAACTAGATCGTGCTAAATGCTAATTTGGAGTATGAGTGAATACTTGAATAGCGATGCTTTTCCAAATCTCTAGTCTCATTAGGAACATGGGTGCTCAGTACCTTGAAGTAAAATAACGATGACTTTTAAGGTTGAATCCATGCCAGCATAAATCACTCTACTTGATGTTGACAAAATATCTGGTCAGGCAAAATTCCTCTGCTAAAGAGGGGAGAAAAAGTATACAGTGTTGTGTCAGAGTCACTTGTTGACATAGAACCTAAAAAAAAAATAATCCTCTGGGACGTTTTGGTTAAAGGTGGTGGGTTTTTTTTTTCCCCCCTTTATCTCAAGCATTTCCCAGCATTCCTGCAGGGACATCTGGTTCTCTCATTTTCTAGCTTTAATTCGGTGCTTTCAAAAAGTATCACTGTCAGGTTCTTTCTATTTAGCCAAACAACACAAGCAGGATAGTAGCCCTCCCTGATAACTTGCCTAAAATACAGTTGCCCTTCAGAAGCAGTGACCTTAACCATTTCTGGTTAGGGTAATGTGACAGTGATCCCCTTTATTTCCTTCAGTAGCTTCAGGGAGTTTTTTTACAGGCAAAATGTATCTTTGTGTTATATATAAAGATATGTTAAGTTCTGTCTTTTTCTGGCTCTTTTGCCCTGCTTGAGAGCTTTGCTTTAGCAAGAGAAAAGCAGACAACATAGAAATGCTCTCTATTTGCACAGCTCAAAGCTGGTTTTAGAGCAGCGTGGATGCTGATTCCTTGGCTAGGGTGAATTATCATGCAGTTGGGATAGTTTCTGGCAGCTAAGGCTTGCCTGTAACACTTGCAGATATATAATGTGCATAGTTAGGGAGCATCCTCTTGGGGGCTTATTTGCAACGTGGGGAAATGGTGCTTCAGGTCAAGAGAACTAGGCTCTAAGGTTTGGGGGGAAATTCTGTACTGGACTGGGAGTCCTGACTGGGAGATTAGGACCTGATAATAGGTCGGGCTCAGCTGAAGGCTGGGGAAGAGGCAAGAAGCAGCCAGAATGAGCGGGAGAAAATGGGGATGAGGGCAAGTTAGGTGCTGATGCATCAGGCAGGAAATACATCATAATATAATTAAGGATTCTACTGTACATGTCGAAAAGGATTTAAATTAGAGTTACTCTTTAATCTTAATTCTAGCATTTTCTAGCTTCTGAATGTGTTTTTATGAGGTAAGTAATATTCCTGTACTTTAGAATTTTGGTATGTGAAAGACTTCCCATCAATGTTACTGTAAACTGCAGCTGTGGGTGAAGTTTTATCTTCCTGCAAGCTTTAATGTATCTTTTGTGTACATTATTTTTCTGTATATAAGAAATCTAGAGCTGTCTCATGAGCTGTTTTGGGACAGTGTCAGCATTGGCAAAGAGCAGTAAGGGTAGTTGTTAACACACTAGTTCTACATAGCTGTATAAAACTGCTTGCAGCACAGCCCTGATCATACCCATGTACAATACTTACAGGATTTTAGCAAACTACCAAGATTTTTGCTCAGCTTTCTGTAGAAACTGAGGCTCTCTGTCACCTCCTCCTCCCCCCGCCCCCAGACACAACATTTCAAGTACACCCTGCATATCTGTAGTGGTCCTGAACCGCAAAGGTAAAGCTGAAGTCATTGGAGAGACAACTTGATGTGAGTCGCAGCCCTTCTCCTCTAAGACGTAGATCTGAACTTGAAAAATGAACTGAGTCTATTTCTCCCTGCAGCTGCTTCTAGCCCACACTGCGAGCACTAAATATAAGTCTGTGATTGGCAGCTCCCTCCTCTAGCCGTGGAGGCCCCAAGAAGGATGGTGTGCAGATAATGAATTGGTGTCTTTATCCCAGGAGACTGAGCATTGCGATGCGGTACCCACTCTATTCTCCTGTCACCCATGGTGTATCATATCCCCCAGATACAAAGGGAACTTCAGGTCCTAGTGTCATAAATCTTAAGTTTTCACTCTTAAGCATACTTCTCCCCTTGCCCTCGAAGATCTGTGTAAAATGTTTCATCTTCCTCTGAAATGGTATCTGTTCCTTTCTGACTGCAGTGTGTTCGCAGCACGTCCTTTATCTGTGTGCAGACCCACCTTGGAGCTCGCACTGTAAGCATTGTCCCTTTCTTTCATTTCTTAGAGCAGAAACGTGCCTTTCTTATGACTTGGCACTGTTGCAGAGATATCTTTATTGAATTTTCTAGCGTTTGGGTGGGGAAAAGGGAGCTGGTGCTCTCATGCTCAGTGTCTCTTTTTGTCACTGACTCAGGCTGTCATCTTGTGTGAGTTCGTTTTCCTCTTGAGGAATTGTCAAAAGCACAGGTAGTCATATTCTCACTGCTGCCTTAACACCATCCATTACCAGGTGCCAGAATGATATTGGAGAGAATCTTATTGTCTGTATGAACTCTGTGCTTAGTTCTGTCTTCTGCAAAAAGGGTCTGATATGTAGAAACTTATTTAATGGAGAATTAATCTAGAGGCAACTGCAGTGCACTGTGTTGCATGAACATTTGGGAAATGCAGTACTTAAAGGGAGAGAGTGTAGTTTGTTACTGTGGGCAAAAAACTAAGACTCAGTTCTTATGTTGTGAGTCCTTTGCAGTTCATTGGTAGTATTGAAAGCTTTAAATTGGGCTCTTGCGTATGTTAATTTTAAGATCTCTTTCAGGGCTCCTGATATTTTAAGCCTGTCCAGGACAACTGGCCTGGTTTTTTTTGTGTGTTTCAGTGGTTCCTTCTCTGTCCTTTCTGTTTAGATTGGCAGCTCTGCAGTGCAGGGGTTTTGTGCTATGACTTTGTACAGTGAGGAATGGATTGGAGTCCTGCTCTAGACTGAGTCTCCAGCTTCCCCTAAAATAATGCGTTCATTTCAGGCAGCACCTACTAGTGCCTGCTCCCATCCACTGAGACATGCTGTTTATTGAGTGAACTCAATGGAAAAGGTCTCTCTTCTCCCCATGCCACAGTCTGAACCAGAGTGTTCCAGAATTATTCGTAACTTTTCTCCTAATTGGCAAAACATTTCAGTAGGTTCTCTCACTTGTTGAAACTGTCTTTTAAAATAAAAAGTTTTCCTTTATAAAACCTTGTTCTATCTCCAGTATGCTCTTCCAAAATTCTAACTTTTTCCCCAAGAAAAAGTCGTTTCAGGTTCAAAATTAGGGAAAACTGAAGCTGCCTTAAATCCTTCATGAAAATTATTCTACTCGTATGCCCCAAATAATAACCGCTAATGATAGGGTCTCTTATTTCTAGAGTGCTGGGTTTAATTGATGTTATTTGATCTAATCTATTTGCTGGTCATTCAGTGGCAACTGGAACATGAGATGGCTTTCTGAGGGCCTGTGTGAAAAATAATTCACTACCATAGTAGTGTCACTGAAGAACTTGTGGCTGTGGATGAAAATCCTGTTAAGTTCTGTGAAAATACCAAAGATGACTTTTAGTCCATTTTTGTTTGGACCAACATCCATATCCCAAAATATTTGCTGGAAATGGCAGTAACCTTGTTTCTGTGCTTCCAAGGTCAGAAGAGGACCAGGTGGTACAGCACCATGGTTTCCTGCAGCCAGGGTCTCCCCCAGCTTTAGGAGCAGTGGGATTACTGGTGTGTATTAATGCAGTGATGCGTATGGAAAACTTTCTTCTAGCATGTTATCCACCTAGAAGTCCCCCAATAAAATAAGCTCCTCCCTTATCCCATTGAAAATTTCCTATGTTGTATAGTATCATCTCTCTCCTAAGCCATGTTTTCTCCTGGAGTTCACTATTGTTTTGTCAGCCCACCCATCACAAAGCAGAGGTCACATCAACATGACCTTTTGCTGGTACAAGGAGGCTGCTAAATAATTCACGTGGCCAACTTGATTTCGGGGTCCACATTTGTTTTTTCCACTCTCCTAATCAAGATGCTCATTTAATTCTATTCCAGCACCTGTTCAGCAATTAACACCCTACAATTTGCATCTTACCCTGACATTTGCTATCTTTCCAATTAGTTTTTATATCAGTATAATTAGGTAGGGTTATTACAGTGCATCAAGCAGGGTCGAGGATATTCCCAAGCCTTTAAGCTCTTTCCCAGATTTGTTTAGGGAAGCCACTAAGGGTAAACGGTTGATTAGGATCACTGTTTTTCTTCTTCATTCAGATCAGGCGAAAACTGTTTCCCCATGTGGCTCATGAAAGATCAGGGAAATATGTCAGTCTGTAAGAACTAATATTATGTAGTTCATGACTTTTTGGGTGAATTTACAGGGGATTATAAGTAAGGGTCAGGCTGTGTAGCCACTTGCAGTAGCGTTCATGAGGGGACATGATGCTCTTGCTTTATATTAAGCTGAGCAAATTGCAACAATGATTTTAATTTTTAAAATCAATTTTTGGAGTTAACATGTGGGCGGGGGGACAAATCAAAATGAGAGGGCAACCTGACCATATTGAACACTTAGCTTAATTGGTTAAGAACTATGGGAGTGAAATGACTATTCTTAACACCTTTTAATTTAAATTTCACAGAAAGAAGGTCTTGCTGTTCAGCTGTGATTGGTTTGGATTGTTGGCTTTTTGAGTCAAAAATTGTCTTGCAGCCAATGTATATAAAGTGTCTAGCACTGTGGACCTTCCTAATCCTACTGGACTGCCAGTACTAAAAGAGATGGCTCCTTGCTGCTACTGTTGATTTTTTTTATTTTTTATAGGTATTTTTTCCCCCATCAATAGCCAGTGCTGATGTAAGGGAGACTTATGTACATGTAGGGGAAGTGGGACACTAGGAGGTGAGATCTATACTGTGGATCAGAGGGGAGAAGTTTTTTTCTGATCTTGCACCACCTAGCTCAGCGTGGTGCTTCTTTCTTACATTTGGTTTGAAATTATCTCCCTCCAACCCCCCAATTCCCCTGCATCTCTCTTAATTCTGTAGGTGCATACAAAGACTTTATTATCAAGAGGCCATATTGCCCTTGGCAAGATTGCAGTGAAGAAAAGTATGTGATTGTAGGAAGTCCGCATCTTGCTGGGTAAAGTGAAGAGGTGGATAAAAAAAATCCCCCAAACCTCACTGCACTTCATGTCTGGTGTATTGCTCCTGAATCTGGTTGTTATTCTGAGCCTCTCTGCAATATATCTTAACGATGCTCTCTAGGCCGTGGTGGGGAGGGATACTGGGAGCCCAGAGGAGGAATCAGCCCACTCAAATTCCCCAGCCTGGAAAAGCTGGAGAGAAGCACAGGTCTCATGTGCTGTGTTGATATGGCCAGAGCTAATAGCAGTTCTAAGATTTTCAAGTATACAATAGATTTACCCTTGCTCAATTTAATATTGTAATGAGCTTCATCTCACCAGCCCCATTGTGTCTTTTTTTTTTTTTTTTTTTTTTTAATCTCCCATTGCTTTATATGCGTAGCTGAACAGGCTTAGAAAAATACAGGGTGGAAATGTCTTGGGAAATTGGGGCAACAAGGAAGAAGTGGAATGGGAAAGGGGGCTGGGGATGGAAAAGAAACCTGGGAGATGAGGTTGATTAATGGGAATGATCGGATCCAGAGTAAGAAAACAAGATCAGTGATCAGACAAACCTTTTTAATCTCCAATTGCTTTATATGGGTAGCTGAACAGGCTTAGAAAAATACAGGGTGGAAATGTCTTGGGAAATTGGGGCAACAAGGAAGAAGTGGAACAGGAAAGGAGGCTGGGGATGGAAAAGAAACCTGGGAGATGAGGTTGATTAATGGGAATGATCGGATCCCGAGTAAGAAAACAGACCAGTGATCAGACAAACAAGAGTTTTGAACGTAAGAGCTCATTTTTGTGGGTGGGATCTCAGTCCTAGTCATTTTCTCCAACTAACTTTTAAAGTTACATACCTTGCTGCTTTTTGTGATATCAGATCCTTAGGAATGAGTTGCCATGACCTGTTGGTAAGAAATTAAATTTCTAAGCCTCTACGAGGATTTCCATAGGGCTGCTAAACCCCCCAAAAAGTCTGTGCCAGTGCTTTTGATTTTTTTTTTTTTTTTAATTCCCTCTTCTTCCCCCCGCCCTTGAAGAATCAAGAGTGTCTGCTTTCCTTGGATGTTGTGCACATGTATGTGCAAAATACACAATAAATCTAACCCCCCATACAAGAAAATTTTATATCTGGTGATATTTCATTTGGGCTGAAAAATCAAAACTTTCACTGTTGCTTTTATTGTGGTGGCTTCTTGGTGTTTCTACACAAGAAAGAGGGAAAATGAGGCTGAAGAAGTCAATGAGGAGTCAGAATAATTGCACTAAGGAATTCTCGATTGAAATTGTTTCTTAAAGCACAGATAGGAAGGAGAGGCCTGAACTACAGGTGGAACTAGTAAATGTACCAATGAAATACTCTCAGACTGAAGTATCCTGGCTCTGGGGAAAGGTCTGGGTAGAGACTCAGACTGTGCAGGGCTCAAAAAGCAGTGGTGCTTTCTTCTTCTTTTCTTTTTTTTTCTTTTCCTTCTTTTTTTTTTCCATTTTAGTGACATGAGACAACAGGAAGGGGGAAAGCTGAACCTCTGGCTTGTGAACCTTTCCCCTTTTGTGAAGCCTGTGTTGGGCTTCAGTTACATTTCCAGGTTTGTCTGTGTTGGGATTTGCTGCGGGGGGGAGGAAGGAGGGGAAATGCCGAGAGTTTGTTTTATGGAGTGGGAGGAAAGGGTTAGATTTAAAGAAGGTGAAGTAGGACACCAAGATTCTGTAATACATACCTTGCTGCTTTTTGTGATATCAGATCCTTAGGAATGAGTTGCCATGACTTGTTGGTAAGAAATTAAATTTCTAAGCCTCTACGAGGGTTTCCATAGGGCTGCTAAACCGCCCCAAAATTCTGTGCCAGTGCTTTTGATTTTTTTTTTTTTAATTCCCTCTTCTTCCCCCCGCCCTTGAAGAATCAAGAGTGTCTGCTTTCCTTGGATGTTGTGCACATGTATGTGCAAAATACACAATAAATCTAACCCCCCATACAAGAAAATTTTATATCTGGTGATATTTCATTTGGGCTGAAAAATCAAAACTTTCACTGTTGCTTTTATTGTGGTGGCTTCTTGATGTTTCTACACAAGAAAGTGGGAAAATGAGGCTGAAGAAGTCAATTAGGAGTCAGAATAATTGCACTAAGGAATTCTTGATTGAAATTGTTTCTTAAAGCACAGATAGGAAGGAGAGGCCTGAACTACAGGTGGAACTAGTAAATGTACCAATGAAATACTCTCAGACTGAAGTATCCTGGCTCTGGGGAAAGGTCTGGGTAGAGACCCAGACTGTGCAGGGCTCAAAAAGCAGTGGTGCTTTCTTCTTCTTTTCTTTTTTTTTCTTTTCCTTCTTTTTTTTTTCCATTTTAGTGACATGAGACAACAGGAAGGGGGAAAGCTGAACCTCTGGCTTGTGAACCTTTCCCCTTTTGTGAAGCCTGTGTTGGGCTTCAGTTACATTTCCAGGTTTGTCTGTGTTGGGATTTGCTGCGGGGGGGAGGAAGGAGGGGAAATGCCGAGAGTTTGTTTTATGGAGTGGGAGGACAGGGTTAGATTTAAAGAAGGCGAAGTAGGACACCAAGATTCTGTAATTCACTCCCTCTGCCGGTGCAAAGGAACCAGCCTTTGCTAATGGCCCGAGTTCATTGCTCTTCTCAGTCTACACATGAGAGAAGAATCTCATCTAAAAATCAAGGTAGCAAAGGAATCCCATTTATTGCTCTGAACATTTTGTCAGGCGGTAGCAAATACTAGAATCCTAAATCCTGAAAACACTAGAGCTACAAAGGAGGAGAGGAGAAAAGGAACAGGGTTTTGGGAGGGTCAAAACTCAACCTGGAGAGAGCAGCACCAGAAGAAGCTGCCCTGGTGAAGTGCTCTCTGCCCAGCAGCCTCTCTGCTGGGAGCAGGCACAGCAAACCCTCCTCTGTGCTGGCAGGAGCTATGGTCTGTCTTATTTTCAGGCTTTTGTCTCAGCCAGTATCCTGGTTCTTAAACTGAGCCTCTTCGTAAACCAATTACTATACCTAAATTGGCTGTAAATGTGCTTGGAGAAACGGGGAAGGATTAAAAAAGGGGAAAACTCAACCTGGAGAGAGCAGCACCAGAAGAAGCTGCCCTGGTGAAGTGCTCTCTGCCCAGCAGCCTCTCTGCTGGGAGCAGGCACAGCAAACCCTCCTCTGTGCTGGCAGGAACTATGGTCTGTCTTATTTTCAGGCTTTTGTCTCAGCCAGTATCCTGGTTCTTCAACTGAGCCTCTTCGTAAACCAATTACTATACCTAAATTGGCTGTAAATGTGCTTGGAGAAACGGGGAAGGATTAAAAAAGGGGAAGAGTCGATATTGAGGAGATTCCCTATCTGATTTTTCAAACTCCTAGGCTTCAGCTGGATGCTTATCTAAGCCAAGCCCTGTGCAGCACGAAGCTTTACCCCTGATGTTCACCTCTGTATCTCGTGTTAAAATCTGGAGTGTCATGTACTTGGTAGGTGGGTGGAGGAGAGAGTAAACAAATAGTTCAGTTTAAAATGGTAACCATATCCTGTATTGTGTAGGATAATGTTATTATCTGATCACCTTGTCTGCGCTGAAATATCACACTTCATCTTTTCCCCTTAATAGATTTCACCTTGGAATGCAAATACACTTTGTCACTGTTGAGCAATCTGGTTAATACAGTGCCTGGCTACTCTGGGCCAGGAAGGGAGTTTCTTAACATGCATCAGAAATCCCTTAGAGTGCTAAAAGGCTACGGGCTTCTAATTGAATGGCAAGGAGACCATCTCAGGCTGTTTGTGGTGACACCAGGAAAGGTTTTGATTTGTACGTGTGTGACAGCATTGTTAAGGGCTGAATTTTACTGTTGCTGGTTGCAGACTGTCTCTTAACCAGTACATGGAAACTTTCTCTGAAGCTGGTCTCCTTATGGACTAAGGTTTTGAGTGTTAAAAATTTAAGCTTTAGCTCCCCCGTCACTACTTAGACTGAGATCTTCTGTGTTGCCTAAGAATTTATAATGGAAATTATAATCCAAATCTAATAGCTGATTTGGGAAAATTTGCTTAAAGACGGCAGTTGAAAGTAAAAAAATCGCTGGCTCTTAAGAGCTTTTGAAAATGAAGCCATTTCTAGCCTGTTGCTTTTGAATTTAAGAATTCTGCTCTAAATCATCTTATCTAACGGCACGTAACACTAGTGACCTCTTTTCAGGAGAGAGAATGAAGTCAGTTTGAAGAATCTTTTGTCAGTGTCCAAAGAGAAAATTTAACCTGTAGTGTTCGGAATGTGCTTGGGGTGTATTTCTCTTTGAATCCTTAGTTTTGGGGCTGCTTTGTCAATGGAATCACTTTAAAAAGTTAGGTCTTTTCCATGTCGATGAGGTCATCCAGTGCTCTCCCTCGTGTGGCCCTGCTAAGGGATCTCTTGCTGTATTTTATTAATATATTCCCCTGCTGTAACTTGGTGCGTTGCTTCCCTGAAGGCAGGTGTCCAACATTAATGGGAGTTAGATTCGATAGCAGAGGGATGGATTAGATCCTCCGTGTGCTGTCTCTAGGAGTGGAAGAAGAAGTGAATTAAGTAAATGAATAATAATATTAATGATGTTTGCTAAATGTCTCATCTAGTGCACTAGCCAGTGTAATTGCTTTAGTGCTTTGTGTGAAAGCCAGCAGCCTGATTGAGAAATATAAACAGAATTATTCCCCTCCCCTCTTCCCAAACAAGAAGATAGCCATTAATAAGGGCCCTTTGTTTCCTAAAAACCTAAAAATAGGAGCATGATGTGTGAGCAGGCAAGATTTGTATATCTAATCAGTACTAACTACACTGCCAACTGTATCAAATTTCCTTGAGTTTTGGGGATCTCTCAGAGCTTGCACAGTTGTGTTAATAGAAATGAAGTTTCTCTGTATGTATCTATAAATATTTGTGTGTGAGAACTTGCCCTGATGAGTTTGACCTGTTTTTTTCAACCCCCGATTTATCAACACGTTATTAGACTGAAATGATGCGAAACTTAGCAAATCCTTTTTTAATCTTTAAAAGCGAATTTGTGGGGAAACAGTAATAATAAAGGCTTACATTTTAAAAGTTGAAACCAAAGTTTAAAGAAAAGAGAAATCTTTCAGTTTAGGTAATATCAGCAGAGTATATGACTCCTCAATTTTTCCGCCTTTAAATCTTTTTGTGTGAGTTCGGTGATTACAAGCTGTCAGGTACGAAAAGAGTTGGCTGCTGTTTGGAAATAAATTAATTTGTAAGATGAAAGGTCATGCAAAATATTTGGGGGTTTTGGAGGCGCTGCAGCTGAACCTGGTTGGCACTGGGAGCAGCTGGTGGGCTGCTTGGATTTCCTTCTCTAGGTGGTTGTTATATATATATCTATCTATTTTTCAGGGGGTTCAGAGGGGGGGACTGAGATGGAAAAGGCGAAACCTGGTGAGTGTTTGGCTGCCTGGAGCAGGTGACCAAATTGATTAGTTGCTACTGTGTTTTGTTCAAGGAGGGGTCAGGGAAGAAAATATGAGTTGGGAAGGGGGGGGGGG
>NW_015090849.1:1493837-1591491 GCF_001431845.1 Calidris pugnax
TTAACACCTTCTCTGCTAAGCAGGAGGCCAGCTCGGGGTGCTAAATTCCTGTCTGTGGCTGTCTGTGAAATAAATCTGTGTGTTGTGTAGTCCCAAGCTGTCAGCAACGGTTTGCACTGATGGACTCTGAAAGAGGTTTCCTCTCGGTCGGTGGAGAAGGCGGCAGCCACTAGGGAGCTGTCTTTAGCTCGTATTTCAGAGTTAGCTCATTAGACCAATAACAGCAGACACTCACGGCTGGGTTTTTTTTTTCTTTTTTTTTTTTTTTTTGTTCCTTCAAGAATTTGTCAAGTCGCAATGTATTTCTAGAGTTATGGCTAGACAATGATAATATTACATCTCCCTTTACCTCTTGTAATGGCCCGGTGAGCTGGATGGTATGTGGTTTTTCACAGAGACAAGCTTTCCCAGTTGGTTATTACTCCTACATGCCGTGTCCCCCCCCCTCCCCATGGGGTGCTCTCTATCTCAGAAGGAGTTTGTGTAGGATTGCCAAATTCTTTGTCTCTTCTCAGAATTGGGGCTTGGTCTTCTATTTTGAACACTCACTCCTAAGGAAGTCCTGTCTGACTTTTTTTATTTTTTTTTCCTTCTTTCCCCTCGCACTGATAACAGACTGCATTTCTCTTTCTGAACCTTTCCCCCCCCCTCCCCAAACACTCCCACCCAGCTGCGTCCTGCCAATAATACACCGTGCTGCTTCCCAGCAGCTTTCTTGTGATTCATGAGACCGTGCCAGTAAGAACTGCTGAGCTGAGCTCTTTTTTAGTTCCCCCTGTGAAGCTGCTGTTTGGCCTCTTTTTGCACAAGTTTACTTGACCAGTTGTTTTGTTTTAAAATGTTTTTAGTCTCAGCTTCTGTCTTCTGCACTGGTGGCTGCAATCACAGAGATATTTCATAGGCATCATTACAGGAAATGTTCTGCTATCACTCCAGCCATGAGTAGAAATCCCTTCTGTAGGATGTGGCCGTACTCTCTGAGGAGATGGGACAGTCCTGGTAACTCCAATGCAAGAGAAGACATAGAATAACCAGAGGAGCACAAGCCAGGAACTCTGGAGTTGTAATCTTAGTATCTGATACAGTTTCCCTTTCTGGCTTAACCAAGTCATTTAATGTTTTCGCTTCAATTTCAGTAGTCAGTTTTGACTATTTTCAATTAGAAGCCTTCAATTAGCTCCCATAACTAACTGAGAAGAAGAAAATTGTGAAAGAAAAATAATGCAAAAGTTCATCTTTCTCAATTACAACTTTAATTTAGGAAAAATGTGACCTGCAGCTTTTCAGCCTGATTTAGGTACTGAGCAGGCCCTTCTTAGCCCTCTTGTTGTCATAAGACATTTCAGATTGTTAAACCAGAACAGTAACATCAGGGCTTAAAGTTGGAGTGAGCAGGGATGAAGGTCTGTGGAAATGTGTTACGGGATCTTATTTTGGATTTGCCGCCTACTTTGGTGAGCAGGTAGGAATGTTGTAGCCCATCTGTTGTGACAGGGAAGGCAGGATGTGACTTTAGAAGGAAGGATGTGAATGCACTGTGACCTCCCACTGCAGAATGTCATCACCCAGTACTCGGCTGTGACTGGGATGTGTATCAGGGCTGGTTCCGACCACACGCTTCGGTGGTGCCTGCTCTCAGACCTCGGTGCTCTGCGGTTCCATTCCAAAGGAGAAATGACTCAATCTCCCCATTGTTCCCAGATGGTGACACCTGATGTGTTTAGGCCTGGAATAGAGAGAGGAAAGTTGGAAATAACAAGAGCCCATGTTGGAAGGGGTGTCCTGTGGGTGAGTCACAAGCCTGGAGCTTGGGGACCTCATTCAGGTCCCTGTCGCTGAAGTGGTGTTTGTAAAGGCTGACTCATGGTAGATAAGAGTCTTTCAGCAGGTGAGTCCGTATGATTCATGTAGTTTGTGCTGCAGCACCTCCCCAGGAGCCTAGTTGTCTCAGACTGAGCACAGAAAGCCTGTTCCCTCTCTTTCCAGTTCAGGTGGTTTGTGTCTCACTGGTGAAACAGAGGACAGCTACACTCCCCTGGCTTACTGACTGTACGTATTCATGACTAGAAGATGTTTAGATATCAAAGCATTAAAGAGAACTGAGGGGAACTGGAGGTAGATACCAGTTTAGATACAATGTCAGGTTGGTTAGGAGTGGAGACCAAACAGAAGATACAGCTTCCTTTGCTGTCCCCCTGTCTCCACATCTGCTCTTTAGGTCCTAAGGGGAGAGATGGGTTTGTATCCAATGCTGTAGCTGTAACTCCTGGAATACTGTAGAATTGACACCAGAAATCATTCATCTATCATGATAGCTCCTCTGATCTGCCACGAGGGGCATCTTGGCTGACTGGAAAGATGTGAGTTAATGTGTTCTTCACTGGAGGCACCAGTGGTGAGTTGGCATTTTGGGCTCGTTCCCTGTAGTAGCAGTTGAATGAACAAGTCCAACACGGATATCTGGCAAAAAGCACTGGCAAACTGAGTATTAATTAAACAGCTGATAAAGTTTCATTTGGTTAATTTTCCCTGCAATAAAACACTAATTATATCAAAATGAGAACATTTCTGAACATTGCAGCAGAATGGGATCGAAACGACTGTGATTGCCCTGAACCACCCAGTCCTCCCACGTGCTGCCGCGCTGAGCGGAACAGAGGCACCATGTTTTCAGAACCAAAGTATGAAGTTTAGCTCAACAGAAAGAGGAAACACTATTTTGTGACGGTTAAATCTTTCACTAAGTCTTTTCTTTTTTTCAGTAAACAGCCCCTCTATACTTGGACTGATGGAAGGAAACTTCCACTCGAATGCGTGATGATGGTGGCAATGAGAAACAGTTGGAAGTTGTTTGGTACTTTGTGCTTGTAACTATTAATTTTTAGACTTTATATGCAAAGCTTTCCTCTCTTAGCAAGAAGCTCTTGGAACTTGGAAGTGTATTTTTTATTATTGGAAGGAATAAAACCAACATTTTTTCCTGCCAATAAATGCCTTGACGAGGGTGAACAGTTGCACTGCAATACGATTCTATGATTCTTGAGGTCAAAACATTTCCTGGAAGGAGCAGAACTAATAATAGAGATAACTGTATTATGACAGTTTCGGATTTTTTTTCATAGAGAATTTGAAAAGGGTTTGGGGATCTGGAGACAAAAACAAAGATAAAATTGCAGGACATGAAAGAGTAGGATTGATTAGTAGCATTTCTGCAATTAATTTAATTCATATCTATTGTAGTATTAAAATACTTCTCAGTTAATTTTTTCATTACCAGCTTACCATTTTGATGGTTGTGTGCTCGTTTCAGCACATCTTTCTTCATTAAGAACCACCTCCTTTACGACTTTTGAATTGAGTTAATGGATTTTGCTTTTGAAAGTGTAAAATAGCCAGCTTCATGGTGCGAAAATTAATCTATGAGTAGGACTTTGATCTGTGCATTTGGAATGTATGTCTGTAGTATATGAGACTATATGCTAAGGCTGATATTTAAGGAAAGGTCCATAATCTCATCTTGAAACGGTTACATAGTTCTTTGTGATGAGAAGTTTGGGTTTAACTTTGTGTTGCTTTTCTAGATGGCCAAGCTCTTCATCTTGTCAGAAAATGTGTAGCCCAGGGACTGAAATGGGTCAACAAAGCAAATGCTGCAGGTTCACTCAGAAAAATCCACCTTTCTTACAACAATCAGTCTGCTTATTTGCTCCCTCCATTTGTCTGTTCTGCATTGTCAGCAGAAAGCTCTACCTCTTCCTCTAGGTTGTGTTTTACATGGATACTGGCCAGCCTACAGGTTTGGTATCTTGCTCCTTTCCTGCCACCTCTGTTGTGTATGGACCAGTCCCTCAAATATCATCACTCTCTGAGTATGGGCCTGAAGGCAGGAGAAGGAGCTGATGTCCTTCCAAGGTCTCTTTCAGTGTTACTGTTTTAATGACTGCATTTTCCCTCAAATAACATCAATGACGATGCAGCATTAAGAGCTGCTGCCCTGGTAGGGGCATTCCTGGAAATGAAGCTTTCTGGGCTCCATCTGGCAGCCTGTCTTGCAGGCGAGGTCTTCCCAGATGTTAACAGGGTGCCAGTTTCATGCATGATTTTCTGTAAAGGAAACCATGTTTTTTGGTTGTCTGTCTCATCCTTTCTCCTCCCCCATCTCCCCCACCCCAGCGTGGTTGTTGTTTCTCCTCTGAGGTTAAGCTACCGTTAGAGAGAATAAAATAATGAATGCAATAAGGAAAGGAAAGTGGAGTTTCTTTTTAGCATTTCAATTTTATTTCTGTCAAATGACACTTCAGGAGCTGGAGCCTGTTAATGCTCTCTCCAAGGAGCAAGGTTTCTTTTGAGAGAAGAACTACGGGGAAATGCAGCAGCAACAACAAAAGTGCACCAGAATCCTTCAGACCTGGGCATTCTCTAAAGAGCGCTGGCTGTCATAATTTACACACCTTGCCTAATTCAGAGCACATGTCTCAGCTACAACAGGCATTCAGTAGACACGCTGCTGTCTTCCTCTCAGTGGGCCTGCTGTGAGTTTGTCAGCAATGCTGTTAACAATGACAAAGTAGTTCATCAATATATTTTTTATTTTTTTTTTAACACCAATATCCTAGAAGCAGCAAAAATCTTACGCGCTGTTCCTATGCAGTCTCCTCTGCTGTAGCCTTAGGGAGAAATGCAGTAGGTAATAGAACTTCTGCTGCTGGATACTGAAACCCTGTTCTCCTTTAATCAAGAAATTGGCAGTTTGTCTTTTAATATAGCACTGTCTGTGGTTGG
Organism: Calidris pugnax; assembly: GCF_001431845.1. Lineage (NCBI taxonomy): Eukaryota > Metazoa > Chordata > Aves > Charadriiformes > Scolopacidae > Calidris > Calidris pugnax. The sequence goes on from NW_015090849.1 coordinate 1,498,620, forward strand.
TTCTTATATCTGTGAGGGAGATTATCTGGATTGCTGGTAAGCTGTTCCATTAGCACAGAGCTCAGAAATCCTGCTGGGCCAAGGGTAGTGCTGATCTGGAAGCAGTATTAAAGGCACTGCCTCTATGTCTACACGGGTTCCAGCAGAGCCACTTGGACTTCGGCGTCATATTTTCCAGCACTTCTAGATTTGGAAGGACGTACTTGGATGCAGGGTTGTGTGGACGTGACAACCCAGCTTTGAGGCCTGAGCCTGCTCTGTGTCTCCTGTGTGGTACACAACTAAGTTAGTGAGTCCTCCCAGATCCAGAAGCACTTGCAAATACGATGCAGAGATATTTGAGCTGCCTCTGCAGGAAATCCATCTGGATGATTCTATTTCCTGGGGATTTTCCTACCAATGGAATATCTAATGCCAACTGAATTGCACTTTATAATCTAAAAATCATCACTTCCACTTATCCATGGGCCTTTAAACTGCCCGTTTGCCTCAGTGAGACTGACTGGAATGGATTAGAAATTTGTTGAAATTCAAGAGTGATGACTTAACAACAACAACAAAAATCAAATGTAACTGAAAAATGTTGTTGGAAGCTGGAACAGTTTGACATAGGGAAAATAGAAGAGTGTTGGATAAACATTCTGTCTTGCCTGAAACTTCCGATGAATCTCCTACAGCACGAGCTGCATGTTTCATCCTAGAGGAACACTGTAAAAGTGGAAATGGATAAAAAGGTAACACAAAGTAATATAAAATAGTACACAGCATGGAACAAGGACATAGTTTATTGTAAGTGAAGCAAAGAGAATATTCAATAAAATTGAAAGACCACAGACAAAGAAAGAAATAGTATTATTTTGAGGTATAGCTGGCCTCTGGCATTCGTTCCCAGTCAATATTGCAGAATTCATTATTATAAAGGTTTATAAGTATTCTGTAGGGATGTGATATTGAGAATAGAGAATTCTGTTTTAGGAAGGACGTGGCTGACTCCTCGGTGAGGTCTGATGCTAATCAATACTCTGTAATCATGCATTGCAGCATTTTCTAGAAGGGCTCATCATAGGGTTTGAAGGGTCAGATGTTGTGTCTGATGTGGCAACATCTGTGATTGAAGCCTGTGTGTTTGGCAGAGCTGCTGAAGAAGTCCTCTTGAGCAAGAGTGTGCGAGACCAAGTTGAGCAAATAAAACACAAATGCAATGGGAGAGAATAGACAAGGCTCACAGCTATGGGTTGGCTTAGATTTCCTCTTGTTTCAATATGGAATATGTTTCAATATGTAGTTCATAAGATTTATTCCATCCTTGGTCTCCATTTCTAGCATTGATCTGAGAACAGCCAGGAACCCGTGCACCAAACCCGCTCCGCTGATCGATATTTAGGACATGTTGACCCACTAGAAATTTACTGGCCAGTAAATGAATGAATTCCACAATTTTCATACTGCTTGGCATTGATCTGAGAACAGCCAGGAACCCATGCACCAAACCCGCTCAGCTGATTGAATTTAGGACGTATTGACCCACTAGAAATTTACTGGCCATGAATGAATTCCACAATTTTCATACTGCTTTTGTGAATTTCTTCTTGGTCCTCAATTTTCAGCAGCTTTGTAGGACTGTTTTTAATGGGTGTATGTGTGTTGCTGCTGGCACTGGTGCTGTGCCGAGGTCGCACTGGAGTGTGGAATGGGCAGTCTGGGAAATGGCCCCTCTCGGAGCTGATAGAGGAACCTCTGCTCTGCCACCTCCTCCCTCCCCCCCTACTGCTTAAGGAGCTTGGTCTGACTCATGTCTGGCCTTTACAACATGTGGTAAGAGTTAGAAGGAGGGAAAAAGAGGGGAAAAAAAAAAAAGGTGGGGGAAGGGTAGGATGGGAAGGTTCCACAGAATTTAATAAAACTGCTTAGAATTTATGCTAAAATCCTACAGGGAAAGTATACTCCCCTCCACCTCCACCCCTAAATGTTTTTGCAAGTTTAGAGCCAAGAAATGTAAAATTTGGGCGGAAGTGTCAGAAAAGATATGGAGGTAGGGCTTGCAGTAGAAAAAAAATTAATAAAGGGGTGTTAAAAAGAATACAAAGTTTGACCCTGGGCTTGGTGGAAATAGTCTTAAAGCTGTTGAAGTCACATTCCAGTTTATACCAGCTGGAGGCCAGTTCCTCTCCCAAACAGTGGTTGGGGGGGTACTGAATGAACCAGCGCTTGGCTGCAATGGTGGGTAAGTGTTTTAGGAAATAAAATGAATGTTGTTTGAGCCAAAGTTTCAGAATCCAGGTTTTTTCAATCCCATCCATATTTTTCAGCCTTGTGGAAGATGGTTTGGAACTGTTTTTAAATGCAAGGATTTGCTAAAAAAAAATATAATAATATAGTTCAGCTGCAGAAGTTTCAAGACCTGGGTTCACTTTGTGCCCGGCCTTTCCACAGCCTTGATCCAAAGTCAATGGGAATTGGTCTCAAATGCATTGCTAATTGGGTCCTGGAGATACATTTGCTGGTGTAGAACCTACAGGGAGAGTTTGTGTTTTCCCTTCAATGTCTTAAGGACACATTTGCTTGTGTTACCTCTGTGTGGGCTTTTTGGCTGCTCGTGTACTAATTTGTTGACATAAGAATACAACCATCTTTTCAAGCAGCATCTGCTTGTCTTTGTTCCATGAATTCTGCATGTTTTCTACTCTGTTTTTCCAAAAGCCATTGGGCCTACATCCAATAACCTCTCCCCAACTCTTCCAAAAAGTGTTTCCGGCAATTGCCCAACGGCCTGAATAAGGATGAGAAAAAAGAGACTTATCTGTATGAAAACAATTGTAGCAGTGCAACAAATTTAAATAAAATAAGGCTCCCTCCCCGCCCCAGCCAAACATGCCATCAGTGGAGTTTGCCGCAATGAAGTTTAAAAGCAAAGCCTTGGGGTACAGTTGGAGCAGTGCTATAAAATCAGTTTGAAATCTTCTCACTTAGGGCTTTGATTTGTGTTTATTTACAGTACGTTAGTTTCAGATGGTGCCTCTTTTTCACTGGGGAGCTGGTGGAGTGAAGTGTGCCCGCATCTCACTCAAGTTATGGACGAAGACATAGCTCGATGCGTCACTGAAGGTGTGTTCAAGCTAAGCTTAGCTGGTGGCCCGGGGTAAATGCTTATTGCATTCTGCCAGCTCTGCTCTGAGAGAGGTAACCCCCCAAGAAGGAGAGTATGGACTGTTGAGGGTAGTGGAGCACTGGAACCGGTTGCCCAGGGAGGTGGTTGAGGCCCCATCCCTGGAGATATTCAAGGAGAGGCTTGACGAGGCCCTGGGCAACCTGGTCTAGTTGGGGGTGTCCCTGCTGACTGCGGGGAGGTCGGACTAGATGGCCTTTGGAGGTCCCTTCCGGCCTGGACAACTCTATGATTCTAGGGCAGAAAGTGCTTTCAAACCTCACAGGTAGATTTGTGAGAGCTTGTCTGTCAGCACGTTACTCGTGCAAGTTTCTTGATGGAAACCAACTCAGCGATACATAAAGGATGAACTCACATGTTACCCTTGTGCTTCATGGGTTGTGAATGCAGATGGTAGAATGGTTTGGGTTGGAAGGGACCTTAAAGATCATCCAGTTCCACCCCCCTGCCCTGGGCAGGGACACCTCCCACCAGCCCAGGTTGCTCCAAGCCCCCTCCAACCTGGCCTTGAACCCCTCCAGGGATGGGGCAGCCACAGCTTCTCTGGGCAACCTGGGCCAGGGTCTCATCACCCTCACAGTGAAAAAAAAAATATCATCAGATCATCAAGCTGCTTTTCAAATGAGATCAATCTTTTCATGCAGTGCCAGATATAGCTCTTAATTGTCCTGTCGTGATGCGTTATTCCTTTGCTAATAGTTTGAGTTATTTCTTTGTTAACCTTTACACAGCCAATAACAAATTAAACATCATTATCTGAGTTTAAAATAGGCTGTAAATCTTGAAGCTCTGGTTAATACTCAGGTACTTACAACAAGGGAGCAATAAAAGGGCATTTAATGACACTCTGAAACGCAACGTGGGAAGTGTTATAAGCAAAAGAGAAGAAAACAGGGCAGTTATGAATTGTCCACGGAAGATGAGTTTACATAAATGACAGTGTTCTTCAAATGTGTCTTTGATCAAAGTGGAGAGATGTTCTTAGCAAATTGCAAGCAAATAATACTGTTCCAATGCTCTAAGTTGCTTTGACTTGACAAAATTGAAGTTGTATAGTAAACTTTTCAACAAAATCACTCGGTATTCTGCAAAGAATGTTGGCGTGAGAGATTTAAAATTTTGGTCTATTGTCTATTACAAATATTTATTTCTTTCTGTAACCTGCGCCTTTGGTTCGATACAGCCATGTTCTGTTTTTCAAGGGTGATGCTTTGGTTCCGAAGCTGCCTGGAACACACACCAGACCCAGAGAAAGTGAGCGGGGAATTGTTGTTAATTGCTTCTCATTTCCCTACTGGGTCACCCCAGAGAATTCCCAGGTCTGGCCTTCAAACAAATAATAGGAAGGACTTTGGCATCTTGACTGTGGGCTCTCCTACTAATCCGAACTAGCAGACAAGCTGCTTAAATTCTGTAACTTTAGACCTTTGGAGTTTCACACCTAACTTTGTGTATCTCCATTTGCTCATGGGTATAACGAGGCCTACATTTGGTAAACCTGTATCTATTGTTGTGAATGTTAAATGAATTATCTGCGAGCTGATTTATAGGTGAATGCAGGAGACTTGCAAATATTCATTATTATTCAAGGGATTTGCAAAGGATCCCTTCTGTGTACTTCATTTCTATCCATGCATGAACTGTTTGGGGCTATAATTAAAAGGAGGGCTTAAGCCATAAAACTCAGGTTGGACTAAAATGTTGTTCTTTCTTCTAGATACTCAGAATTCCCGTTGATATCTATCACGTTGCCCCACTTCTGCTTCTCTCTGATACGGTAGATGTCTTGTGGGAAGGGCTAATTTAAGAGGCACCTTTGCATTATGTATGGGAAGAACTCAGGACTGAGAAGACTCTTTAGAGGCCCAAATTTAATCTTGTTACATTTAGACAATGTAAAGATAGGAGACATTTATTTGGGGAATTGATTTTGTTTAGCTCGGTTGTGTAAAGCAAGATTTGCTGAATTTTTACTGAACAGGGCTGACTAGATTTACTCTTGATACCTTTCATAAATAGCTTGTGTCCTGTCAACTTGCTTTCCTTTTTCTTCTGAGAACTGATAAATCTCTGTTAACTCTATATTGCATTCTGTTTCCCAGCTTGTACCTGTACAACCAAACCAGCATGCAGTCAAATAATTTGCCACAGGCCTTGAATTTCTTAGACAAAACTTGCATTGTGTGTGTTTTGTTGTTGTTTTTAATAAAAACGTGATGTGGTTGTGTAGTCTAAACCTAGCGGTGTGTGACCTGAGCGGCCTGTGTTCATGTTACCTGTGAGAGGGAACAGGGTTGGACGCAGAGAAGGGCATAGCCCAGTCCCATGGGTCTGACCAGACACAGGGCTATGGGTTTGTGGTGGCTGGAAGTCACAGAGAAGGGAGGAAGCTGGGGCTTTGTGCCAAAATATCTCATTAGAGTTCTGATCTGGGATGTTGAAATGTTAAAATGTTACCTAGATAAACATTATCTGCAGATAATTTTTGTCCTGCATGTGGCATGCATCGCATTATAATCTTTTAAGGATGGGAAGATGTAGAGGCAGGAGACCTCCCTGTATCCACAACTACTTTGTGTTGGTGACAATTGGTGAGTCTACTTTCCTTTTTCTGTTCTGTTCTTTCCCCAGCATAAAGGGGAGAAAATTCTCTCTATAGGTGACTCTGAAATCTTTACACATTTTAAAGCACAGCTGTCTGCTCTCCTGCAGAGAGAGGCAGAACTATACCAGCTTTCTGGATTTCTCCAAAGATTTCTAGTGGTTCTGAATAAGTAAATATGGAGCGTGTGGCTTCATGGTGCAAGTGGAGTGAGTTGAGGCATCCAGAATGCACCTTACTCCCTGTGTACAATGTGCAGGATGGTGCACGTGGGACACGTGTGGTTTGGATCACACCTGCACAGGTAGCAGGTCCAATGCACATAAGTGCAGAGGGAGCTGCTTTTGACTGGTCAATGTGCTCTTCTGTGTAGAGGTCATGTAGTGTTACATGGGACTGGGATCTAAATGTTGGATGTGGGCTAAAAATTCCAGTGCTTTCAGACTGGAAGAGGCCAGGAGAAATGATGGTGATGAGTTTGGAGGGTGTTTCCCTTCTGGCGTTGAGAGCACAATTCTCTCACATTCCTATTTTCCTCACCCCTGCTGCCCTGCAAAAAAATAACTGTAAGATCCCACAGAAACAATGTATAAACCATTAATTGTTATGCATAAATGCAGTAAGGGTTGCAGTAGAACTAAGTAACATCTTGTGGTAGTCTCAGAATGACATGAGGTCAGTAGAGGTAGCCTTGATGTGAGACAGTGTATTTGTCTGGCTGCAGCCTCTCTTGTTCCTGACTCAGGAATAAACAAGGACCAACCATCATCTGATTTCCTTCAGCATTACGTTCACTTGCCTAAGGTTGGGAGCAAGAGGGTTAACAGCCATTTATCTGTATCCCTGGGACTGCAGAGGGAGTGTGTCTCTGTACGTACACCCACTAAATTTTTCACTTGTTTGGAGCACGATCTCTTAAAAATCCAGCCAGTCAGCAAAGTGTTTTGGTCTTCTCTTCCTTGTGCCTCAGGGGTGGGGACCTGGAGCGTGGCCTTTTCTGTGCTGGGAGGCTCACAGTTCCCATCATCTCTAACCCTGCTTATCCAAAGGAGCCTGGTTTCCCCTGAGAGGGTGGATAAGTGGGATTTATACTTTTACATGAGCTGGCCTGGCAGAGAGTTTTCAATGGAATATAATGAGAGAGTCTGTCCAAGTTGGAGGTGTGCATGAGGAAGAAACCCTTTCTAGCTCAGTATATTTCTTGAGGTTTTAAATGATTTTTACTTTTACAGTTGTAATTTGTCTCTTTTGGGAAGTCGAGTCCTATGACCCAATACAAAGGCGAGTTTCCTTCCTGCAGCACCAAAATACTTTAGGGGCTCAGAAGTTTTCTTTCCTAAGGGACAAAGCAGTTCACAAGAGGAGAGCTGGACTGCAGAAGATGTTAAGGAAAAGGCAGCACAGACTTTCATTCAATTTTAAAAAATACATATGCATATATTTATATATTACAACAGCAAAATGTTGTTGCTTGTTACTCTTGATTACTGGTATTATGTTACCACTGAGAAAGCCAGCTGTGATTAGGAGCAGGCTTTTGAGGATCTGGAGCAGAGCTATGGGGTTGATTCACTTGGCCGTGTTGGGACTCTACAGCAGAGCTGGGAATGGAACCCTGCATTTCTGAGTTGTAATATTGTGTCTTAACCATCTCACTGTGGCATCTTTTTCCCTTATAGTTCATCCTAATGACAGCAGCTGTAAATTAGAATGATGTTGTCTAAGCCTATTTCCTGCAGTAGAACTGTGTTGCTGGTGACCTGTGAGCCAGATTATTAGTGGTGTTTGTACTCAGCCCTGGAAGCTGAATCTTGCATCTTCAGTAAATTCCAGGATCAGAAATGCCTGGGCCATTTCCAGGGTTTACAGGCACCGCTTGCCTGTTGAATTTGTACCGCAGAAGAAAAAAAACCCCACCAGCTCACACCCCAGTGCCTAATGGGGAGATGGTGGCTGGCTTGGTAGAAGACAAGTTTGAAGTAGATTGTTTATTTTTCATGTGTTTCCAGGGAAGCACAGTGTGTTAAGCCCTATTTTATTTTTATTTTATGCTGAAGATACATTGTGGCCTTATAATACCGTGATGGTTTGCTTTGGAAGAGGAATTGTTGGCCCTGATGTCTTAGCCAGGTCCCAGTTTAGCAACTGGATGTTGTGTTTTCCTACCTAGGATTCCTTACGAGGTTATTGAATAACATCTGTCCTCTGTGCTAGGACCTAGCCCCATTTAAATATATTCCACCCTGTATGTGATTGCATTTCTATAGGAGGCAAGTAACTCCTACTTGCACAACTTGAAGATATTCCTTCACCTGTATTTTCTACAAAATCTGTGAAGATGAACTACACCGCAGTGATGCAAGCGATGATGCACTGAGGTTGGCTTGTGTAGAGGAGTGTGTTTTTCTTTCTGTTCTCTGCTGTTGGAGATGGGTGGCTTTTCCCGAAGCCAAAGATGAGAAAAATGTGGGGAGAGGCCAGATCCTGGAGATGCTGAGCTGGAGGCAGCTCTTCTGACCTCCTGCGTCTCAGTAGTAAATATTTGCTGGATTGTGCCTACAGACAGGATTTTTATTGATTTTTTTTTTTTTAAGGTGCTTGTTTAGCTTTTTAACTATTTAACACCTGTTCCCTTTTACTGCAGCTTGCATTGGAAATACTTTTAAAAGAAAGAAAAAAGACAAGTTGCTTGTTTTTGAGTCTTGTACAGTCTAATAGTGTGGAGCTTACATTTTACCTACAAAACCTCCACAGAGGACTTGAAAGTCAAAATGTGGTTGCCCTTAATTCCACTGTATTGCAGTGCTGTAGAGATAAGTGAAGAACACCCAAAAATCTGACCACTGCACTTGCCTTAATGGGCCAGAAACATCTGTGAAGTGGCCTTTAGCACAGCTTCTCGATGCTGCTTGACTCAGTTATTTATTTTTTACTTGAAGGGGCTTTGGAAAGTTTGTGGTGCACAGGGGGCAGCAGGACGTAAAGGAGGTGGACTCCGGGCATCATTAAAGGTGTCAAAGGTCAGCGATCTCAAAATTGACACACTTGACCCATTTCCTTGCCATGCTGGACCTTGAGTCTGGAGTGAGTTCCCCTGGGGACAGTGCAGTGGGTTTGAAGCTGAATCTTCAACCCTTTCTTCCCATGAGGTGTATAATTCGATATTTATAGCCTTTCTCTCCAACAAGGTCTATGGCACCTCAGGGACCCATTCGGTAAAGAATGCTGATTCCCTTTATGAATTTTTGATGGGGGAGGAGGAGCAAGGGAGGCCACAAGGGGAACTTGTGAAGTGTTAATATTTTTTTCTTTTTAGCAATGTTAGGAACAGCCCCACTGATTGTGTTTGCTGGGATAAAGTTGTCTGAATTTTCCTTCTCCTCCCTTGCCCCATTCTCACCTACAAAGCAAGAAAACAGAATCCAACATCTCCCACTCTGCAACTTCCTGGTAAAGCACAGATTTTTCAGCTGCTGTCCTCCTCCAAAAATGAAAGATGAGCAGCAAACAAGATATTTGCCTTGAATATGGTCTAAATGAGCCTCCTTTGTTCTGCTTTATTTAGGTGGTCCATGGGGGTGGCACTCCTGGGACTGGGAGTGTCTGACTGTATTTCAGTGCAGAGGAGGAAATGAGGGGTTTGCTTTTACTTAGTGTGTATGAGTGCACATTACTCAGAGCTGTAATTTTTCTTCTTCCCATTGTACACACAAACAAATGCCTTCGTCTTTGCAGGTGAAATGTTCACCAGTGTAACTTTAACCACAGCTTTCATCATATACGAGTTTGGGAGTGGGTGTTGCGTTTGTTTTTTCTGTGTGTGTGTTTCTTTTGTTTCTTTTTCTTTTTTTTTTTTTTTTTAAATTAAGTTGTTTTTATTTAAAACAAAGCTTTGCATAAGTAAATCTGATTTTGTGCCCTTTTCTCATGGTTTTGGTTTTGGATGTAATTGCAGTTTTCTTCTGCTTTGGGTGTTGTATGGTCCATCTTGTAGTAAAGTATGAGGAACCACTGATGTTTAACTTTTGTAAAGTCGAGGGTCAAACTGGGCAAATGGACCCAAGCTTTCATCAGTAAGAAAAGCCAGGGTTAGATCTGGTGAAAGGAGGGAAATGGTGATACAGGTGCTCAGATGGGGACTTGTGAGGGGGGGGGGGAAGAATATCTTTGATTTTCAGAAGAAAAGGCATGATGAAAAGCACTTACATCAGAAATGGTTTGATAGGATTTTTCATAGGTGGCGTATTCTTGTTGAGGCAGGGAACTGTTGAAATAAATGTTGTGTTCCTGACTGTGTGACCAGCCTGTGACAGACTGGCCAGGACACCTTCCACTCTTTCATCTCCTTCTCACCTACTGAGATTTTCAGAGTGTCTGTGGTTAAGTGCCCAGCCCAGTAAGCTTCCTGGCTTTGACTGGGACCCCCTGCTGCTTGTGTGTTACAAACAATAATAACAGAGCCAGAGGGTGTGCTGAGGTTTGGTGAAGTAAGTGGGCTTTGGACTAGAACCTTCAGGCCAAGTATTGATGCACTCCTTTTACTACTGTGAAAATAAGTACACGTGATACAAGGCAGTGCAAGATGCAGGGTCAGGGCCAGGTTTTAGTAGCCTCCTGCAGACACACCAGCATCTCCTTTGCTCTCTGTGGGAGGCTGTGTGACCACCAGCCATCCTGTGCCCCTGTCACAGCCTCCTTCGGTCCTTAGAGCTTGGGCTGTAAGGTCTGGCTTTGCCCCACGCTCACAAGTCAAATTTTTTAGCTCTGAGAGCAGAGCTCTCTTTCCTCCTCTCCCGTTATGTTCTGAGGGCAGGGTGACAGGATATCTTCTATGATGCTTTTTGGATGCAGCACGTTGATAAGTAGTCCTGTTTTCTCAGCTGAACATCACAGTTAACCTGTGAAACTCATTGTTATGTGGTTTTATTGGTGCTAAGCACTTCGTTATTATACAAAGTAAAACTCTTCATGGCAGAACTGGAATGTTAGATCAAATAAAAAGAAAAATAAACCTTTACCTACCTCTTTGGACAGCACTGCTGATACAGCTGCCTGGTTGTTCTGATCTAATGAATGTTCTGCTTTTGCTCATGTTCTGTCTCCTCCTACCTTGAGGTAGGGTTTTGTGCTTGCTTTAAAGTCCCATTTGAGTGTTCTCATCTGGATCTGCCCCTGGAAACCTTATCCGCTTGTTTTATCCTTTAATGAGAGTAAGACTTGCTCTCTATGGGTCATGAAGCCTCTAAGATGATGTAAAATGCTGTTGCAAACCCCTCTCTGTAAAGCTTTGTGCAGTGTCATGGTGACTTGAGTCTCCTTTTCAGTCCAAGGTGCTGCAGGCGTTGCTGTCATTAGTCAGTAGCTCCAAATGCCAGCAGGGGATTGAGATTTTGAGACTATTAAGGGCTTTCTACTTTGGATGGTGGACATTAATAAATCTAACGTCCATAATGCATTGCTCCCTTCCTATTGGTTGACTCGTAAAACAATGTTTGTGAAAACAGGCAGTTACTAACTTAGCCTTGATCCTGGAGATGTTTAAAACACATGCTTAACTTTGGTTTCGTGAGTAGTCCTGGGAATTAAGGCAGTGTCTGTAGTTTTGGGGTGTTATTGCTGAACTGGTAGATGAGGAACCTGGAAATGGGGCCTCTCAGTATTCTGCGTTGCTGTGTCTGGTGTCAAGTAGTGAGATGAAGAAAAGGACATCAGGGAATAGATGAGATCCGCTCTGTTTGTGACTTGAGAGGTGGGGGGAAAAAAGAGGTCTGGATTTTGCCTTAGATTTTCCCATCTGTTCAATACGGATTAAGATACTTTCTCTGCCTCCCACCAGGGTGTAAACTTAATGGATTAGACTGGCTGCTCTTTGAGTCCACCTGTCAGGTGCCATGTTATCATGCTTGTTAGATGCTGTTGTCCAACAGCTCCTTTCTGTATAATCTTTATCCTCATTGCATTTTGCAAAGTCAGACAAGCTTCTTTTTTCTTTAGTTCATTTTCTCTTCTCAGACTTTGTTCCAATGTTTTCCTTCCCTTACACAATCCTTCTTTATATTTCCTCAAATATTCCTCCTTTGTCGTGCCTCTTACGTATGCTCACTGTGGTCCAGATTTACTATGGTGGTTTTGTGTGCTTATAACAATAGCCTTGCAAGGTAAATGTGCCTGATTTTTATTCTGACAATGACGTCAGATTGTTTTCCAAGAAGTTTTAGTGCTCCATCACCCTAAAGAAGCACAGGCTCAAGGTAAATCTAAATTTCTTGTTTCTTATAAACTGTGGGCAGCATCCTTCACCTGGTGATTTGTGCCCATGCCCTTGAAAGCAGTTTCAGCTTTTCTCCTTCAGTTTCTCTTTGGTTTTGTTTTGCCTTTTCCCACTACTGTCTCGCTGTCTTTATAGACCCCTCTTGAAAGCTGACCTCTTTCTTCTCCAGTTTGTGACTTGGTCATTTCATACATGGGTTACTACAACTTCCTGTCATCAGATTCTTTTCCAAGAAGTTTCAGTGTTCCATTACCCTAAAGAAGCACAGGCTCAAGGTAAATCTTAATTTCTTGTTTCTCAATAACTGTGAGCAGCATCCTTCACCTGGTGATTTGTGCCCATGCCCTTGAAAGCAGTTTCAGCTTTTCTCCTTCAGTTTCTCTTTGTTTTTGTTTTGCCTTTTCCCACTGCTGTTTCACTGTCTTTATAGACCCCTCTTGAAAGCTGACGTCAGATTGTTTTCCAAGAAGTTTTAGTGCTCCATCACCCTAAAGAAGCACAGGCTCAAGGTAAATCTAAATTTCTTGTTTCTTATAAACTGTGGGCAGCATCCTTCACCTGGTGATTTGTGCCCATGCCCTTGAAAGCAGTTTCAGCTTTTCTCCTTCAGTTTCTCTTTGGTTTTGTTTTGCCTTTTCCCACTACTGTCTCGCTGTCTTTATAGACCCCTCTTGAAAGCTGACCTCTTTCTTCTCCAGTTTGTGACTTGGTCATTTCATACATGGGTTACTACAACTTCCTGTCCTTCCCACTCAAGTAAAAACCGTTCCCATCGTTACAGCTTTGCATCCCTCTGGGTTTGAAAACTGTTCCTGGTTTCATATGACCCTTGCACAGTCCCTCTTCTGTTTCATTATGCCTTTTTGCTGCACCAAGACCTATTTCTCACCTCTTCACTGGTTGTTGTCCATTCCAGGAACCTTCATAAGGTTGAAGTTTTTTTGTTCATTTTCTGTTCCCAACTTCTTAAACACCTTTGGGAACTTAAAAAAGATCTCCCAATCTTTTCTATCAAAATAACCTTTAACGTGATAACTTTTGTGATGAGCCACATCTTCATACTGTACTGGTTGACTTCATCTTCCTTCTTTCTTTAGGACATTATCTTCTGAGTTTGCATGAGAAACCCTATGGAGAGCCAGTGTTTGTGCAGTATATTGCCAGGCACGCTTAAATTTCTACCAGTGCTTGACAAATATTTGCAAAGGGTTACTTTACATTGAAATCTTGTTGGGAACAGTCTATGGATGTAGATTTTAGTATTAGCAGAGATGGGGACAACAACTTCCCTGCGTAATAAAACCTGCTGAAAATAAAAGCCTTCACACAAATGTGTTAAAAGGAGGCTGTTAGGACCTCTTAAATAAAGTATCCAATATAATTAAAGTGAAGTAGGCTTTTAAAAACATACCTTCCCATCATGATGAAAGTAGCCTAATACAAACACTGATAGACCCCACACCATTACAAAAGTAGACACAGTTCTAAAAACACCTATATAAACCTCCCCATCATAATAAACATGAAGTAGACAGCAAACATTTAACAGAAGCCTCGTTTGCCATAATAAAAGCAAATTAGCCAGGCAAATACCACAGGCATCTGTCGGTCGAATCCCTGATCTCTGTTGAGTCACTTGGAGCATCTTGGTTCCCACCAGCCATCGTGACTGTAAATTGCTGAGGGGGAAAGGCAGGCATTTAGCAGTCGTAAAAGGAACGGCTGCTGCTGCTGCTGGAGAGGATTCCTGCTTTGTACCTCGGATTTTAGTGCTCCTGCGACAGGTCTGCAGCCCTGACTCTCGTTTAGCTTCGGGCAAATGTGTCTCAGTTTCTTTCTGGCATGTCTGTCTGTCTATCGAATGTTCCCTTCGTAGTGAGAGGTAGGATTCGTGCCTGCTTGACTACTCACTCTGGTTTCCATGGTGTGACAAGAGTTCAGTGACACCACTCCTGGTGACACTGGGGCTGACCTGCCCACCAGCCTGTGACGACTGACTTCGCTGCTGGGTGGGCTTTGTGGTGCTTTGCCTACCACTTCAAAGTGACAGTGGGTCCAAGTCATTTTTCTGAGGTGACTAAGAAAGGGACAAGGAAACGGGGAGGAGAGAGGCAGATTAACTCCTGGTTCTTCTCTTCCAGTCATTATCCCAGGATTGCTTTCTCCTTAGCCTGTTCATGGAGCTCATAGGGGTGAAGTGCCCAAGTGTTTCTCGTGCAGAGATGCTCAGGGAGGCTTCATCCTTGACAACTCCCAAATGGATATGACATTCTGTTTCCATTCCACTCCTCTCCTGGCACTTTGGAAACCCTTCGTATTGTTAGCAAAGTAGTTAGCAAAAAAAAGATAGCAAAGTACTCATTAAATTCAGCAGCGAGACATCTAATCTTTATGGTTTTGGTGCCAGGCTCTGATCTTTGCCACCCTGCTGTAGCTCCCAATTTTGTTTCAGTGGTAAGGAGGCTCCATGTGTGTTACACAGCAAAGCCAGAGGCCTGCCCCTCATTCCCTGGCCATTGATCCAGCCTTTTGTTCTCTATGAATGATAAGCTACTATATCTGTTTAAGTTGATAAGCTCTTTGTTAAAAATGCTGGTGGGAAGAGAGAAAAGCATCCCCACGTGTTGTTATACCAGTATATATGGATTGTAGGGATTCATTGCAGAAAGGCATTGGAATCCAGTGTTTGCCAGGGGCCAGTGCTTGTTCTGGCTGATAATTCTGTCTGGTGTGGAAGAGGAAAAGAAGAGTGATCATCCAAAGTTAAATTTTAATGCTGAAGCGGCCTGCTTTCCATTCTGAACTATGTCATAAGCTTCCTCAGTGACTCGAGGTTACTTAGTTCACTTCCACCAGCCTTAGTTTTCCCGTCTGTGAAATGGTTATGATGGTGCTTTCCTTACAGCCAGTAAATGTCTGGGTTGCTGAGATTGAGCACTGATAGTGTTTCACGTCTGGATTGGCAAGGAAGATTTTAAATGGACTGGAAGTTGAATGTTTAGTATTTACAAATATTTTCCAGAGTTTGTTTTGAAGGTGGTTGTGTGGCTGAAATGCTGATCCTGCTCTACTGGGCAATTATTTTTGAGGAGCTCTTACTTGTTTTCGCTCCAGTCTCTTTCCAGCTTCCCTTATTGTTAGTAAACAGAAAGTCCCGGCTGCTGCCGGTGGTTATCAGTGAGTTACTGCTCTGGGTTATTTTGTTCAACTCCAGCTCTGGAAATGCCTCTTTTCTCTATTCCCTAATTGGATATCAGTCAGAAAACAACCCAGTCCTGGGAACATGAGATTTTAATGTGCAATGAATAAGTACCTTGAGACTGAAGCCTGTCACTGGAACTCATCTGGAATTGCTTACCACAGGGTAAATTTACTAGAAGCTGTGGCTTAATACTGGAGTTTAAAAGGTGGCACCTAAAGAAATCCTCTTAATGTCTCAACAAGCTGATGTTGACAAGTTCTTTGCATTAAGGACTTATGGCAAAGTCCAAATCCTTACTCAGTATCTTAGACAAATAATTATAGAGAATTTTTATCTTGATACTTTGCTCTGAGGTATCCATTCATAAAATATTTACAGTAGCTGCAGAGAATGCAACGACCATTTTGGGGTTTTTTTTTTTTTTGTTCCTTTCTTTTTCTTCTCTCTTCTTAGAATCATGGTTCTTATTACTGTAGAACTGTAAGAATAAAAATCAGGCTGTACATTTTTAGCAAAGACACTTCCAAGGTGAAATTTAATTTTTTTCCTGTAAACTTCTGTCTCGTTTTTTTTTTTTTCTTTTAAATATACAAAGAATGGAAATTTCAAGCACTGGAAACTATATAAGAATAACTAATAAACGCAAGAAAAAGTGGGGAATCATACCCAAATAATAGCTGTGTTCAGCTGAAATAGACTGTATATTTTTGCAGCTAACTCCCACTTTATGTCATTTTCCTAAGTTTCTTGCCCAGAATATTATGAGTGGTTCTAAAGATGTCAAATAGCCAGTCGGCATCTATTGGGGCCTACAAACCTTTATGGAAGTCCGAGAGCTTAGCACTTGAGCAGTGTTTAATAGCAGTCTATGATGGGAGATTGCCAAATTGGCTAAATTATACCCATTTTGATTCTGAAGTGGGGAAATAACATGGAAAAAACTGCATGTGGTTTTTAAGAACTATATTCAATAATGATTTAACAATTTTAACCACATCCTATTTTAAAAAAAATTAATTTATTTTTATGAAACACATGATGCAATGTGATTTATCTTATGAGGCATTTATTCATTCCAATCAGAAAGAACAAGTCAGAACTGACTCATAATACGTATTATTTATGTGTGTGCATGTTTGTCTATTTTTTAATTGGATATTGGTTTAAATATTATTTAAGAATCTTGTAAGGATTTAAGCCAGAAGCATCAGTTCATTTTCTGAAGTTTTTACTTTTCATTGGTAGCTATGTAAACTCTGAAAAACATTTATGAGAAACCATTATTATTTAAATACAAATCCAAGGCTTGCTGGTATTTTTAAAACATTCATATATTTTTGTATCGTGCCTAATTTTTTATTTTGAAAAATAACATTGATGTAAGGTAGTTAGCAAATGCTTGGGGTTCTTTTTAGTTCTTTTGGAACAAAACTAGCAACATGTTTTGAATATTAGCATTTAGGTAAATATGAAAACATGCAAGGGTGCCTCTTCTCAGTTGGTTATTTTGCATAAAAAGTTAAAAGTTCTTTTGGGCAGAGATGGGTTGGATGGAACATTTAAAATGTGTGATTTAATTAGTGGAGATATTGAACGAACACACAAATACATGTGTCAGAGAAGGGAAACAGTGATTCTAATATGGATTCTTAAAGTATGCAAACAATTTCTTGTGAAAAAAGGAGGACAGATTGCTCTTATACCTATTTGCTTAAATCATTATTTCTTTCGGAGCAAATAACTTTCCTGCCTAATTTTTCAAGCCAACCCTGTTAGTTTTTAGATGGAAATAAGAGACTCAACACGCATAATAATGTTGGGTTTGGTGGTAGGTATTTTTCATAGAATCACAGACCAATTTAGCTATTGCTGAATTTTCCAAACATTGGCTTCTTTGTTTTAGGCGCTTTCTGAATGGTCCAGAAAAAAGGCAGTTCCTGTCCCAAAGTACTTACCAGAGTTTCTAATTTTACATGATATAAGGCTATAAGAAATTTAGAAATTCTTCCCATACTGGGCTTTCATAGATGCCAAGGAGCGGTTTGGGCTGGAGTTGCTTCAGCTGCAGATTGGTAGAAACTTTTATTTGTATTTTTTGGGGGTAGATGTGGGTTGTGACTTAAAAGAATTAAACCACTAAAATCTAAAAGCAACAGACTATCTCAAATTAATCTTTTGCCTCTGGATTTCTCGTTCCCAGTGGCAGAGGTGGTGGCTATTTCTCTACCCCAGTGTCAGCTCGGTAACGAGGGGGGAGGCACAGCCAGTAGCTTGATTGTTCTGGATGAACTATCAGCGATCCACTGGGAATACTGGTACCTTGACCTCTCTGACCCTCAAAGTGCTGAGTGTGGAAAATGGGAAGTCTCCATGGACCTCAATATGCACAAGATGTCAGAAAAATGCAGTTCTTGGAAAACTGTACCTTTTTTTTAAGGTTGCATCGTTGTGCTAACATTACAAGTTTTCCTTCTTTTTGTTTTGTTTTGTCCCCAAATGCATGTTTTCCTTTTTTTTTTTAAAATCCCTGCAATAATGTTCACATTTTTATTGTGTTTAGGGTGTTCGCAATTGTCCCAAGAGGAGAAAAATGTAATAGAGGATTTTAAACACAGTTACATTGCAAAATTGTATCCTGTTTCTTCTTCTGCCTCCACCATGGAGCTGGGATCTCTTTTAATAATGTCTTCCCCACATTTAGCCAAAATCTCTGCTGAACTTGAGTAAACTTCCTACAGCTCCTTTTGGACTCATTAAGGGCCGAGCTATATTTCAATTTTGATATTTGGGTGTTTCCTTGGCAACAGTTTTTTTCATTTGGACACATAGAAGGTTATGGATCATACACTTGCTTCTCTGAATTCCCAAGTATTGTTCAGTGGAGTAGAGCAGCGCCCGAGACTCTATGATAACAGCTCTGATTGCAGACTGCCTGTTTGGGACCGATGTTGCAATTTCACATTTATAAGCATTTCCAGATTTTTTTGCCAATATCCAGCAATGTGTATGGTGAGCACACAACTCGCAGAAAGTTTAGTCAACAGTTTAAGATTTCAGTTAGCGAGCCAAGATTTATTTTTTTTCCCCCTCTCCTCTTTTGAGGACAGAAGGGTGTATTTGATTTAAAGTTTATACAGTGCACCTCTTCGGGGTTCGGGTTTTATTTTTTCTAACAGCCATTCATGCTCTGAACACACCTGCCCTTTCTCTTGCTGCACTGCACGTGTATCCTCTCCTGTTTACAAAGGTGATGTGGAATCCTGTAAAGGACTTAGGAGCCGAAGAATAAAAGTTCATCTTAGACTGGGTTGAATAAATTAATTTTTCATTGCATATACTTTAGTTTCTGTATCTTAAAGGGATTAAAAGACTTTTAAGAGGAACTGAGACTGGATTTTTTAAGGAGTCTAAATGATTTGCTTTTGCAAAGGAGACCCTTATCTCAGCACAGTCTTGTGATTGTAGTGTATTTGATAAACTGTTATTAACATTCCCTAGTTCTTGATGTGCTTTCATTAGTGGATCTCGGAGCATCTTCTAGAGGAGGTGGAGTAGGTTTTGAATTAGAATGATTTTGACATGGATGGTGAGGTTTTTTGTATCTTTTAAGATGCTATTCTTAATGACGCCTAATCATTTAGATATGCCAAAAAATGCTTAATTAACTGAAGAAATCAACAGCCATAGCTAATATATGTAAAAATATATATACAAAAATATATATACATTGTATACACAAGATCCTGTTCTTTTACTCTTCCCCCTCTCCTCTTTTGAGGACAGAAGGGTGTATTTGATTTAAAGTTTATACAGTGCACCTCTTCGGGGTTTGGGTTTTATTTTTTCTAACAGCCATTCATGCTCTGAACACACCTGCCCTTTCTCTTGCTGCACTGCACGTGTATTCTCTCCTGTTTACAAAGGTGATGTGGAATCCTGTGATGGATTTGGAGCTGAAGAATAAAAGTTCATCTTAGACTGGGTTCAATAAATTAATTTTTCATTGCATATGCTTTGGTTTCCGTACCTTAAAGGGATTAAAAAGACTTTTAAGAGGAACTGAGACTGGATGAATAAATTAATTTTTCATTGCATATACTTTAGTTTCTGTATCTTAAAGGGATTAAAAGACTTTTAAGAGGAACTGAGACTGGATTTTTTAAGGAGTCTAAATGATTTGCTGTTGCAAAGGAGACCCTTATCTCAGCACAGTCTTGTGATTGTAGTGTATTTGATAAACTGTTATTAACATTCCCTAGTTCTTGATGTGCTTTCATTAGTGGATCTCGGAGCATCTTCTAGAGGAGGTGGAGTAGGTCTTGAATTGGAATGATTTTGACATGGATGGTGAGGTTTTTTGTATCTTTTAAGATGCTATTCTTAATGACGCCTAATCATTTAGATATGCCAAAAAATGCTTAATTAACTGAAGAAATCAACAGCCATAGCTAATATATGTAAAAATATATATACAAAAATATATATACATTGTATACACAAGATCCTGTTCTTTTACTCTTGAAACAGGAACAATTCTTACTATGTAAAGTCTGCTACTTGAAAATAAAAATACTAGAAGGATGCCAAAAGAGTAATGCCTTTTTTAAGATCTACAGGAAAGGCAAAAGCCTTTTTGCTTTACTGTGGTCACTTTGTACCAGTCTGAAAGCTTGAATCAAAACTGCTTCTTTTTCAGCCACTTCAGTATCATCAGAACAATGTCATGAGAGTCTAACGTAAAGAAAAAATGGGCTTATCATGCTCCATTATAAAAATAACATCGTATATATTCAGTATTTTGTCAAAGGAGTCTTAGAAAAGGTATTTGAATTCTTCATTGCTGCAGACTAAATCCTTATTTACCTGAGAGACCAAACATCTCCACCGGTGGTTTTCTGGCCTTCTAGGTCCAGTCTGAAAGCTTGAATCAAAACTGCTTCTTTTTCAGTATCATCAAAACAATGTCATGAGAGTCTAACATAAAGAAAAAATGGGCTTATCGTGCTCCATTATAAAAATAACATCATATATATTCAGTATTTTGTCAAAGGAGTCTTCCACTTCAGTATCATCAGAACAATGTCATGAGAGTCTAACGTAAAGAAAAAATGGGCTTATCATGCTCCATTATAAAAATAACATCGTATATATTCAGTATTTTGTCAAAGGAGTCTTGGCATAATCATTTAGATATGTCAAAAAATTCTTAATTGACTGAAGAAATCAACAGACATAGCTAATATATATAAATATATACACTGTATACACAAGATCCTGTTCTTTTACTCTTGAAACAGGAACAATTCTTACTATGTAAAGTCTGCTACTTGAAAATAAAAATACTAGAAGGATGCCAAAAGAGTAATGCCTTTTTTTAAGGTCTACAGGAAAGGCAAAAGCCTTTTTGCTTTACTGTGGTCACTTTGTACCAGTCTGAAAGCTTGAATCAAAACTGCTTCTTTTTCAGTATCATCAAAACAATGTCATGAGAGTCTAACATAAAGAAAAAATGGGCTTATCGTGCTCCATTATAAAAATAACATCATATATATTCAGTATTTTGTCAAAGGAGTCTTAGAAAAGGTATTTGAATTCTTCATTGCTGCAGACTAAATCCTTATTTACCTGAGAGACCAAACATCTCCACCGGTGGTTTTCTGGCCTTCTAGGTAAATAATGAAGCCTTTACAGAAGTGCTTAGTTAACACACTTACCCCGGATACAGCAGTGTCCCTGGCGTAAATTATGTGTTTTATGAAGCTGGTAAGAATTAAGTACACAAACCAACATTTAAATAATATAAGTAGGGTTATGTGTGTACTTGTACTTCCATCTGTGGACAAGTGGGCTTGATCCTAAAGATGAAAAGTTCTGGCAGACGTTATTTATAGTTCATACCATTTTGTCTTTGCCTTTTATTTTTCATAAGAGGCAGAATTTGTTATTATCAGCCTTAACTTTCAATTTCCTGGATTTTGTCAGCTTAAGCCAGACACTTAACCTTATTCAAAAACGTTTTTCTTTATTTAACTTCTTTTTTTCAGGTTTTGTTGAGGCAGAAATGTTATGAAAAATTGAAAAAAAGACTTGGCTCAAACAATATTGAAGACCGAAGTTATTTTTCAATTTCTTGAAACAAAGGGAAGTTGAAAAATGCTGAATTTTTACCACTTCTCCCCCAGAGAAAAAGGAGAGATTGGGAAGGAAAATGGCTTGTCTCTGTTTATGATTCTGCAATCATAATTCTAAAATCCAGATGTGTAATTAAAGTCGGTGACTCAGAAAACTGTAAATATTACAATAGATTTCACCAGCATGAAGTGTGTGTATTTGCTGGCCTAGAGGTGGTAACAAAAAGATGAGGGGTTTTTGGTCCATGAACCTTCAGCAAGTGAGACGTACATTAACTTAACAATTTTAGGGAGTGATTTAAACCGCCAACTACCATTTGCCTGCAATAATTATTCTTGTAAACTACTCCTTCTGGACTTTCCTACAATATCATTCAGGGTTCATGAATCAATATCCAGAACCACTGGTGTGTTGTTTGCATCTTCCCCCTGGATGTTTCTAGATCTTTTTTGTTGGGGACCCGTTCATTGTGTGTGAGTGAGATAATTTCTTTTTTTTTCTGCTCTCTTCCTGCCTTAGAAAACACCCCAAGTGGATGCAACCAATAAGTCCCTGGTTTAACCTTTCTGGATCATCCTTATGAGCACAGCTTAGGTGTAGTGTTTGAGGAGAGCTTCCAACAGCTATCGTTAAAGCTGTAGCAAGGGTTAACCCTCAGAGATACCCTAAATTGACTCAGTTGTGGGCACGGAGCAGGTTTTATTCCACTAGAGCTTACTCTGGCTGCTGAGGACCAGTGTTGGTGGAACAGAGCACCTAATTATACTGGTACCACACCTCTGAGCAGCTCTCTGGTCAAAGAAGGGCAAGGCCAGCCATTAGGACAACATGAAATTAGGAAACAGTTCTGGATTCTGTAGGGTATTTTTGGGACTGGATATCTGTGGTATCTAAGAATGTTTGTAGAGTCTAGAAAGTTTTAAAAAGCAACTGAATAAACTGGGTTAGAAAAACCAAACCTTTGCTTTGCCGCTCCTCCGTTTCCCACATAGGGATAATAATACTATTATTCCATTATTTCCTACTTATAATGGAAAAATTAAAAATTTGCTATTTAAATACAGAAGAAAAATGGACAAATGATTTAAAAAATGTATTTCTTTATTGTATATTAATGGTATTCTTCCCACTGTAGCACTAACAATGCTCAGTTGCAGTTGGAAGGGTTGTGTCAGTGGGGAGTGTGTTTTCTCCTGAGTTTACAGGATCCTGGTGCCTTGGGATCCGGGCCTGTGATGAGGGGTCTTGGGATTTTTCAACTCGCAAACTCAAATGGGCCAAAAAATTTCCTTCCACAACCTTTACCAAGAAGAGAAGTGCTTCAATAGCTCTCCCTCTGAGCACTGGCCTTTCTACCAGAGGTGTGAAACCGTGGGACAACTGACCCATGAGCGGTTCTGTTTGTTGTGGGCTGTTTTATTAGGGAAAGAAAAGCAACTCTCCCAGTTTGCAAGCCTGAGGAGAGCTTAATTAAACTGATTTTCTGTTGCTTAAAATACGCCTACACCTGCTTCTGTGGTGCTTTGAGAGGCTCCTGTTCCCCGAAGGCCGGGGCAGATGTGGGGAAACGAGAGGAGAGTCATATTGCAATTTGTTTTTTTCATCCAGGCTTGTGAGTCTTGGGCTCGTGTGTTTGGGTTCAAATGTCTGCATGGTGGAAAGAAATATGGAATTTAGGTGACTTTCATGGGGGAAAATTCCCAAATAGAGGCAAATTCTGCATGTGCTTAAAAAATATTTTTTTTTTTCTTCAAAAAGACTTCAGAATTTTTCAAAATGTGTTTATCATTTGGTTATTCACAGCTTTTTTAAATAGTCCTTAATTCTTTCTGCTTCCTATTTTTCCTATTCTGGCATTTTTATATAGATAATTGAGGTTAGGGATGAAGACAGGAAAAGGAATAAAAAAGGAACAAAATACTGTCTTTTTTACTCTTACCCAAACATGGGAAAAATCAGGGAGAGAGACCACCCTTAATGAAAAGTTTCATCAGGGGTATTCTTTATTTAAGCAAGTAGTTCAAAAATATTTTTTTCATCAGCTTTGATTTGATGAGACATTATTCCTTACAGAGCTGAATCTTCTGGCTGAATTTCACTGCTGTGTTGCAAAATAATAAGCATCGAATAATAAGTAAATTGTATACTATGCACGATTACATGTTATGTTTACATTCCACCTGCGATAAAATGAATATACTGACCAATGAATGAACTTAAATGACAAAATTGGCGTGTTGAGATAATGCCCTTAAAATGCTTTAGCTCAAAGCCAGTGTTTGATCGAGTTTTGTGTTTGGAGCAGATGATTGAAGCCACCTGGTGCGATGCTGAGGTACTGCACTGATGCCATCCCAGTCCTTATTTTCCAGGTGACCACCTGAAAAATGGACTTTTTCAACTGCAGCACAATTTGAGGGCTGGAGGAAAGGTCTGCTCTTGGTCTGCTCTTCCCCTTCCTTGTGTAGGTAGCTGGGGGGGACAAGGAGTAAAGTTCTGGGTTCACTGGGCTGTGGTTGACACCAGGAAGGAAGAAGGTTGTGTCAGGAAGGGATTTAGAGGTCCCAGAGGACCTGCAGGTGAGGAGGAACTGGTTTGGGACCATCATCTTGGAGCAGGGTTCAGTCCCACTGGGCACAGTCCCTGAGGTGAGGGGTTGGTACCTGCCCTGCCAGTGCCCAGGGAGCAGCTGCACTGACTTTGATGAAGTCCCTTTGTCTGTAGCAAGTGGTTGCATTAGCATGCCCTGCAATAAACATTTAATTACTAGAAAAGTTTATTAACATGAGTAGTTCCATGTAAAAGTGGTGGGGACATACCAAATGCTGGCTTTGTACAAAATATTTGCAAGTCAGTGTCCTAATGTTAAATTGTAGAACTGATTTCCTGTACTGTCTCTTTAAGGCAAATGTTGCTATTTCTTGGGAGGTGTGAAAATTTGGGGGGAATTTCTTTCTTTTTCTTTTTTTTTTTTTTTTACTTTCTTATAGTGCATACACTGTGATCTCTCTTTGTCTTCTCACCAGCTGAGCCTCAGCTGCAGATTCCCAGGCTCCTCTTTTCCCCTCTGTTCTCAGCAGTGATTTAATAAATATATTTAAAAATCACTTTTTCCTTTCTCCTCCACCCAGCTGCCAACTCCCACCCCCGTAACGTGCGTATGCACAGGCATGTGAACTGAATTCACATCCACAGGCACTGATAGGTCTGATTTCACCACAACTTATTACAATCATGACTTTTTTTTCTTTTTTTCCCTAGCTCCTTTTTTTTTTTTTTTATAGCAAGTGGTTGCATTAGCATGCCCTGCAATAAACATTTAATTACCAGAAAAGCTTATTAACATGAGTAGTTCCATGTAAAAGTGGTGGGGACATACCAAATGCTGGCTTTGTACAAAATATTTGCAAGTCAGTGTCCTAATGTTAAATTGTAGAACTGATTTCCTGTACTGTCTCTTTAAGGCAAATGTTGCTATTTCTTGGGAGGTGTGTGTGAAAATTTGGGGGGAATTTCTTTCTTTTTCTTTTTTTTTTTTTTTTACTTTCTTATAGTGCATACACTGTGATCTCTCTTTGTCTTCTCACCAGCTGAGCCTCAGCTGCAGATTCCCAGGCTCCTCTTTTCCCCTCTGTTCTCAGCAGTGATTTAATAAATATATTTAAAAATCACTTTTTCCTTTCTCCTCCACCCAGCTGCCAACTCCCACCCCCGTAACATGCGTATGCACAGGCATGTGAACTGAATTCACATCCACAGGCACTGATAGGTCTGATTTCACCACAACTTATTACAATCATGACTTTTTTTTCTTTTTTTCCCTAGCTCCTTTTTTTTTTTTTTTAATTCCTTTAATCTCCCACTGCCTGTGTCCTCTTTGGATCCTGGGGTAAAAGTCCATCTCACAGTGAGAATGGGAACTAAGAATATAGATAGAGACAGTCCATCAGCTGAGAGAGGACACAGTTACCACCACATCGTCCGCTGAAGCTCTTGATGAAGCCTGTGGGCACCAAATAGAATTCCCGAACCAAATTTGCGTAGTGTTACAGTAAATATTTTAGTTCTTTTTGCTCAGTGTTCAAACCCGTGATGTTTGAATGCAGCCTGTGTGGTGGGATTGCCTGATGTGCTTGGTTATTTATGGAAATTTTCTGCTCCTGAGATCTCCAATTCAGTTTTCCCTGGCACCGATCTGCCGCAATTCCCATGGAGTTTGGTGGCACTCGTGACACAGGGTCTCTGCCTGCTGGGGTGTCAGAGGACAGGGATGCTGGAAAGCAGAACAGTTAAATGCTCTGTGTTCAGCTGTGCGTGTGTGACACCAACTGCAGCAAAGTGCAAGGTCCCCACATCCAGATGCTTTACTATAAAGGGGCCAAATCGATAAAAGGGGAGAACAGAGATGGTTGGAGGAATGAACTGACTCACTGCACCATTGGGCTATGATCCTCATATCATCCCAGTCCCTTCCCTGGACTATTTTGTCTGGTGTTACCTTATCTTTACTTTAAAATTCCTTTAGCTTCCTAGGATACAATAATTTTAGATCAAATTAAAGCGTAACAAGGAATTAAATATCAAACTTCTCGTCTTCTGTTCATTCATCCCGATGGCTATAATGGCTGTAATAAAAATTCATGCGAAGTAGGGGAGCAGTTGGCTCGGAATATACTTGAGACAGAATATGGCCCCAAAATTCCTACATTTCATGTGCTTTTGAGTCGTGTATCTGAGCTGGTCCTGATGCTTTGTTGGTGCAGTGGTGTACGGCAAAAGTGTTAAGGATCTGAATGCAAGTGAAGTAATGTAAGACAAGATCTGTCAGCACAGGCTTTAATGTTGCTTAACAAAATATGTTACAGTAAATCTTTATAGACTGTATAAGTATGTTGAGTTCCAACAAAGTAAACCAAAGTAAACATTTCTCTTATGGGAAATTAAATTCCATGTGGTTAGGGCAGAGCTATGATTAATTCAACGGCAATGAGAATATAGTAAAGTTATTGACTGTGTCTGAGAAACAATTTAATGTCAGAAAAAAAAAAAGAAAAAAAGAAAAAAAAGTTTAAACACCAAATAGTAGGAGTGGAAAAATAGAACCGGAGTTTTGGATCTTTAATTATAAATTAAAGCATAGATGCTGTAGGTATTAAAGTCACATCAATTATTGATAATGAGCTCGCTACAGTATTAGTGAGGAACCGTCCTCTGCTCTGAAACGTTGCAGCTCTGAAGGGGTGTGTGTGTGCGTGTGATTTCGTTTACTCCCTTAACCAATATCAACAGGAACAGTGAGCACTCGGAGGGCTCTTGGACCCAAGCCTCAACCGGAGTGCATGGTTTCATAATGTTCGTTTTAACTTTAAATGATTTTTAATATTCTACATATGGTTTCATGGTTTTAAGCCTCCTCACTGGGAATGAACAAGGCTGTGGTATTATGATGAATAGTGGATCAAGTCCAGGAACACCCACTTGCTTCCCTACATATCAAACATGTGGCGCTCCCATTAAATATGGGAATCTCTCTGGGGATTAGAGTTGTCCTATCTAATCCAGTCCTATTTTGTTCCCCCGACCCGGATTGAGTAGGATGCATTGTTCCCATACATTCTTCTTTTAATTAAATGCAGTAGATATGTCATGTCAATGAAATATTCCAGGTCTGTTTTTACATCTGTAGCCATTTTCTCCTCCTTTACTTCCATTTGCCTTCTTGGAAAGAAATTCTACATTAAATACAGTCTTGGATTAGTTGATTGGCTGTGTGTATGCTGCCAGAACAGTTCAAATAAAAATCTTAATGTTGTTTTTTATTTTTTTTTTTGCCTATGTAAAACTAGACTATAATGTCATAGAGACACTGTTCCTCTGAGAAGTTTCAGACCCAGCAGAAAACTCAGCCTCCAAATTACCTGCCTTCTTTTGTTTGTTTTGTTAAGTGGATGGCTTTTGCAGCAATCACACCAAACGTTTTTCTCCTTGTTACTTGTGTAATCCCTACAGGTATTAGCGTGATGGACACCGGACTGGCTTGTTTATTAAATTTGCTGGAATAATTTGGTAACTGATCCAATTGATACAAAGCTTCATCATTATTTAAAATAAAAATCCTCTCTGAATATATGCCAGGCAGATTATCCAGGTTTGAAAACTGATCTCCTTTTAAAAACGCCGTGTTCAATTATTATTTTTAAAATGCTGGATTACAGCTATGAATTCTCTGGAGGTTAAACTGGAGCCTTATTATAAAGGGAACTACAAGTAAACATTATTAATTATAAAAAAAAAATTGCTTAAATTAGGTTTTTTTTCACACCTGCTTCTTTCTTAATTAGCTAGTAGTCCACATATTTCAGTCAGTTGAACTCTTTAGTATTTATTCAAGCATACTTGACATTAACATACTGTTTGATGTTTGATATCCTGAGTTTTTAATTTAACCACATGACAACAAATGGTATTTATGAAATATCAGTGAGCTGGAAAAATATCCTGTGTTGCAGTCGTGCGCTGTAGTGAGCCGAAAGCTGTTTCCTTTTGGAGGTTTAAGAAGGGCTTAAACGCACAGGGGGGAATATCTGCCTTGTTCCGATACCCCTATTTTTTATCCTTTGCAAGATTTACAGGCCGCCAGGGGTGCAAAGCTACCAAGAGAGTAGCAGCCCTGCCGTAGGATCTGGGAGGGGAAAGAAACACAAAAATACTTTTAAAATGATGTCATAAGTTAGAGGGTTCTTACAAAATGGAATTTGGACTGACACACAAGTCATCAGCAAAATATGTGACATCTATTTGTCTGGCTTCATTAACGTTATTACACTTAGGAGTTGGATTGTACCTTCTCCCCCCCCCCCACTTCCCCTTATGTTCTGCAGTAATTTACACATTTGCCATCAAAATTTACAAAACTTCTGTTGTTTGTGTTCCAGTAGAGCTGGGAGAGGAAGCTGGGCTCAGGTCTGTCTGTGTTAGGTGCTGGTCGCCATCAGCAGAAGACAGTTCCTGCCAAAGAGAACTTGCATTCAAACCAGATTGTATAAACACAGGGTGTTGAGCACAGAAACCACAGCGGCATGTGAAACAACTTCCTCAGGATTTCACAGCGGGGCAGTGGCAGCGCTAGGATTAGAGCATATTCCCTAAATCCCAGCCTCAGTTATGATAGCATTACTCCACCGATATTTTATTTTTATTTTTTTTTTTAGTGGGGAAACTGAGGTAGGAAGCAGTCAGCTGGCTCTTTCGGAGCAGCTCTGTGTTGAGGACAAAAACCAGTCCCTCGGCTTGTATTTGGGTTCAGTGTTCGCTTCAGGATGTATCAGCGATCTGTCTCCAAGTGAATAATCTGACTTTTGTAATTACGAAGCTTCATAGCCAACAATGACGGTTTCTAGAACTGGCAAGCATTAAACTCAGGGAATCTTTGCCAGAATCTTGATACCTGCTGTTTTGGTCTTAATAAGTCATCCCCGACGAGCTTCACGGGGAACGGCTGCCTTTGTGGGTAAAGGTTCTCAGTGAAAGGGTGGGGAAGATCTGAGTCATTTGTTAAATCTGCTACAGATTCTCTTGTGCAAGTCTCCTCCTCCTCACTGTTTCCTATCTCAGCAAAGTGTTTTTTTTTTGATTTTGCACGTTACGTGCGGCGTTACATTAAGCAGAACTTAATGTGTTTTGAACAGAGCTGTGTTAATTGGCCTTTTAGTTTATTGGTTAAAATATTGGAGAGATCCAAAATGAAAAACAGTCAAACAAAATGGAACGCTAAAAATAGGAAATTTCAAGTTGATTTAGACTAGAATTTTTATTTGGTTTTGAGTTTCAAAACAGAAATTGTTTTAAAATCAAACGCCCTAGTTTAAAAAAAGTGATAATAAAATACTATTGTACTTTTGATACCTCTGCCCACTAGGAAAACTGTGGATATCTTTAGCTTATGGATGTTTTTGCTTTTTCTTTTGTTTTGCACAAACATGTTTCTGAACTTGTTAAAATGCTATTAATCATTATGATGACACTTTTTTTTTCTAAGCCTTTTGGACCATGACAAAGGTTAGAACTGCAAAACATTTGAAAGTAAAGATGTATCACCTTTGTGGTCCCTTCTTCGAGGTCAGGTAGAATCCTCTGATGAGGAAAGACTGGTATAACGCCCCCGTTCACACTAGTAACCTCTTTTTTTTTTTTTTTTTTTGAGGTCAGGTAGAATCCTCTGATGCGGAAAGACTGGTATAATGCCCCAGTTCACACTAGTAACCTTTTTTTTTTTTTAAGGTTGCTGGTTGTTGTAGTAGACACTAATTTTCATATGATGTTGATCACCAGCAGATTATTTTAGCAGCTTCTTGTGCGCTCTTATGCTCTCACTATCTTGCTGCTCTTACAGTTTGACAGCAGTCATTAGCTCTGCATGCTTTCTGTGCCATTAAAAGGTTGCCAGTGGGTGAAAAAAGGCAATAAAAGCATATTTGTATTTGCACCCCACATCTCAAAAGGGGGTACATGCTTTGTGCCAGGGAAATGCATCTGCCTCTGGGGTGGGGTCTGGGCAGAATCAGACCATACTGTGTAACAACTGAAACACGCGTAAAGAAATATTAAGCATGGATTTAGAGAAAATCCCTCATGGTAGTGGAATGTTCTAAACTGAGAAGAATATCTTCATAAAAATAAATGGGAGACAGATGCATGAATTTCAAGTGGCAGGAGAAATTCTGAGCGAAGAGAAAGCTTGTTTTTAATGTTCACACGTATTGGCAGGTCAAGATAACACTAGAGAAGATGGAGCTTTATTTAGACTTGGTGAAACTCCTTGATAGCAAAACTGCGTTGTCTTTGCCAGGATTTTACCTTTTGACAGCTACCTGTGTCTTAATTGACATGGGGTAAGAATGCACTTAGCTGGTTTTGTTACTTCTCCTAAAAAGAAAGCTGAACTCCCATCATCTTTGGGAGAAGGAATGGTTTAATCTGAGCATGTCAAAACCTGGGACCTCAGAGCTTGTTCCATTAGTGCCTTTGCATTGGAGTGGGCAGTTTTTCTAACGTGATATTCTTCAGATGGTCAAGGCTGAAAGATGATGAAATTTTGAGGTATCATTTCCACTCTGTTGACCACTTAGGGTTGGTTTATTGTGAGCGTGTAGCAGTCGACTCCTCCGTGTGCCACTTCCCAGCTATTTCAAAAGATGGAGGCCAAAGGCCTTTCACTGATCTTGGCTGAGTATGTCTGGAATGTAGACTTTGAAGCAGTAAGTTTTAGTGTCTTTGACACGCCAATAAGGATGAAGAATCCTGTCTTTAGGAATTTAGGAGAAGACAGTACTTGGTGTGATGAGCTCCCAGTCTAAATACAGACAAACAGCTATTGACCTGGAAGAGGAAGCAGAAGGTTGACAGAGTAGAGAACCAGAAGAGCTAAACACAGTCCTGTAGCTTTTCTCTGATGTCATCAAAGGCCCATTGCCCTTGATATCCTGTTTGACTTGTTCAGAGCTACATCTAGAAAACAGTTTTTCCAAATCTTAACCTGTGTTACTCCTCTCCAGAAGTTTAAACTCCACTTTGTTTTCCTCATCATTAGATCTTGACTCTGGCAGGTGGACTTGGACAGACCATTATTGCCTTTGGGTAGAGCGTGAGAAGGAGCTGTGAGATGCAGTGTTAGCACACAACACTGCTAGCAAATGTAGAAACAGGACCAAAACTGTGGAGAAGCATGTTGCTTTTAAAATTTACTATTATTACTTTGAATAGAATAAATAAATAAAACGAGAATGTAGCTCAGCAAAGTGTGCAACGCATCTGTGTCATAAAACCTTACAAGGAGGCAAACTCCATTGGAAAATCTGAGATTTTCAACCCCAGCACCGGTCAGGAGAACGTATTGGAGCCCATTTCAGCTCCCCTTGCACTCTGTGGGCCTGAGATTTTCATCTGTGTCTGGACATGTATTTAACACACCTTTTGCTTGAGTTCTCTCTTATTTTCAAGTAGTGAGGTCAAGTGAGGAGCTTAAGGGAGACGGTGGGATCTGGTTTTGCCGGCTGCAAAGCAGAGTCAGCTCCCACCAAAGTGTAATAATATATGGGATATTCCCCCTGAGGGTCCTCAGAATTAGGTCCTCTAGTGTCCCAAGTAAAGCCAAGGTATTTGAATAATAATGGTTAGCTGACAGCAAATCTACAGTCCTAGGTTAAAGGAGAAAGGCCCAAATCTAAGAAGGGTGAAGGTGCTGAAAGCTGCTGGAAGAGAGAAGATGAAACTGTGAGTTACACCAGAGGGGAGAGAGCAGGCGGCCTTAATGCTGCTGGTACTCATTGTTTGAGGGACTTAGTTTGGAAAGGGGAAGAAGACATGGGTGCTACAGTGATTCCAGGAATATTTATTTAAGTTTTAAAAGGCCTTAAATACAAATGTTTATGGAGTGGTCAGCTCCTACAAAGAGTGGAAAAGAATGCTTAGGGAGAGTTGGAGAAGTTTGTGAGCTTTTCCAGCAGATGAGACTGGCTACTTTGATGTGGGAGTCCAAGAGAATGTATAGGGATTACTGGAATAAGCTGACCTAGAGGAAGGAGGAGAAGTTGATCTAGAAGAAGAGCCAAGGAGCATGGAAGAAGGCACCAAGGCTAGTAGCCATGAAGCAGAGATGCAGCATTTCCAGTTTGCAACTTGAGGGAAAGCTGATTTCATGTGTAACCCCAGTGTTTGTTTAGGGCTAATTGTGCCTTCATATCTTAGTCCTTACCTGATCCTCTGATTATCTACTGGTAGATGACAGCTGCTTAGGGGGAATGAGAGCACTGAGACTCCTATTTATTAAAAGTATTTCCTTTATGTGTGAAAAGGGGAGAGACATTTTGCAAACCCACCCGAATAGTTCTGTGTAATTTAGAACTTGGAAAGTGCCTACGCTCTTGACAGTTACAATGAGGACTTGAGTTCTGCTGCAGCTCAGCTTTTGGGTTTCACCTGCATGAAACATACCTTTTATTGAACCACTAAGAGGATGATTTTTCTTTAAAGACCACAACTCTAATACCAGTTTATTCCACAGGTAGGAACAGAGCCAGATCAACAGACCTGTGTAAACAAGACACCACAGACTTTCCTCTTGATTTTTTTTTTAAACTTTTTTTTTTTTTTATATATATAAAGAGGCTACTTCAGATTCTGCAGAAGTAATAATAAAACCAGACCTAATGGGTCACCATATGTGGAGAGGAGTTCTCTTGGGTCTTAGGATATACACTTAAAGAGTGAAATAAAGAAAAGGAAAAAAGCAGTAATATTGGCAACTGTTGTTAGGTAGTATAAACAATAGCCAGCCATTGGCTTGGAGCAGAGGATCAAGTTCCAATAGCACTCAATAGGGAGCCTTCCTTAAAAAATTAGAAGAAGCTGGGTTGGAGCTGGTCCATGCTGGGAATGGCAGAAGAAGCAAAAACAAGAGTAAATGAATGGAAATTAAGCAGCAGGAAATGGGGATTTGGCACAAGGTTGGAATTTGAAACTGCAGAGAGGTGTCAGTGATAAAGGTTGGATAGAGTTTCTGGCCAAAAACAGAAAGAAAGAATGCAGATGTGTTCATTGAATAAAGTACAGATGTAGAAAGTGGAAGGGGGGCAAGGGGGGGCTGACATGGGGAGAGAAGCATAAAGAAAAGGGGAGGGAAGAAAAAATTGAGGGGAAATAATGCTGAAAGTAGGTGCATTCATGTTTAATGTTTTTTTGAAACAATTTTTCTCTGTGAGTCTGTAGAGAACGGCAGGTCTGGGCTTAGTTCAGGTTGTTGCATTCTACCGGGAGCCTATTTTTGCACAAAACTTGTTCTTGCCCCTCGTGTGTTTCAGCCCCGCGTTCTCTGGGTTATGCAGGATTCAACACTGAGGTGTGAGGAGGGATTTGCTCATTTATCATCTGGCAGTATCTCTTCAGGAAGAGGAGGTGATGTCATTTCAGGGACCACGGGGTTTATGCTCCTGGAGTCCTTATAAAGACACAAGGCTGTAAAAGTCTTGTTTACAGGTTTTTCTTGTTATTATCATTTTCTCGATTGTTTTAGTTCCTTTCTACCTCTCTACAGCGGAGTATTTATGCCTAAATCTAGACATATGGTTGCACAATCAAAATTTATCTTGTATTATTTAAATAAGCCCACATTGTGGCAATTGACAGTGGGTATGTTCTTCCTAATTACAAAGAAGGCTTATTTGCTTAAACTGTTGTGAATATGAACCCATTTTCCCCTGCAGTTGGGCAGGCTAATTACAGTTTTGTTTCCGTTTCTGCAGTTCATCTGATGAGTAATGTTGTTGTATTCTTTCCCTAAAGTCCTTTTATGGCCCACATTACAGTTGCTCCTGAGTCCTTCTCTATACATCTGCCTTCTGATTGCCCCGGTGACGGAGGGAAGTCCTGTCACTCCTGTTGTACCACTGTACACTTTGGAAACCCAAGCCCTGTGAGCTCTGAAGGCATTTAAACATTTGTCTCTTATTGATTTGAGCACATAAAATAAGAAATATGGTCTCAGGGACTTGCCAAATGATCTGCCTGTAGCAGAGCTGAGAGTAGTATCTGGGCCTTCTATATCTAGGCTGGGACTTCAGCTGTCGACCCACACTCCTTCAGTATTGTGCTTATCACAGAATCACATGGGGTTGGAAGGGACCTCTGGAGATCACCCAGTCCAACCCCCTGCCAGAGCAGGTCCACCCAGAGCAGGTCCCACAGGAACGTGTCCAGGTGGATTTGAATGTCTCCAGAGAAGGAGACTCCACCACCTCTCTGGGCAGCCTCTTCCGGGGCTCTGCCACCCTCAAAGTGAAGAAGTTCCTCCTCATGTTTAGATGGAACTTCTTATGTTCAAGTTTGTGCCCATTTCCTCTTGTCCTGTCCCTGGGCACCACTGAAAAAAGACCATCCCCATCCTCCTGACACCCACCCTTGAAGTATTTATAGGTGTTGATCAGATCCCCCCTCAGCCTTGTCTTCTCCAGACAAAAAAGACCCAGGTCCCTCAACCTTTCCTCGTAAGGGAGATGCTCCAGGCTCCTGATCTTCTTTGTAGTCCTTTTATAGATCTGTAGTTTAGGGAATAAACAGTCCAGGGATTAAGCCGTGTCCTCCTGGCAGTGTAACTGCATTCACCCTAGAGATCCTGCAGACTTGATTACTTTTAATAGACATCTTGTGTTTTTAACTTACATTTTTAAATATGTATGTTTCATATGTCATGGTAGGCTTCTGAAGGGCCTGATTCTGTATTGACCCGTGCCTTGTGTGTCATTTATGAAGTAGGAGAGTTAGTGTTTTATATCTGCTTTGCAGTTGATATTAATAAATGAAGTGCGGTGCTGCACAAGACCACAGCTCTCTGAATCCAGCAGCAAAAAAGAATGGCAGTCTTTGAGTTGCGTTTGACCAAATTCTGCTGTGGTTTATGGATTCATGGTGTTAGAGCCTCATCTTGATACTTAATCTGGACTGTGCTCTGGTGGCTTTTAAAGAACCTGTCCAGGAAAATGGTTTCACTACACTGGGACCTGACCCAAGGCCGTTGCAGAGAACCACACTCACTGATATATTGGGCGTTCACACGTCTAAAGGTGGGTATCACTTTTTGCCTACAAAGGACTTGTTATTTGACTTTTAAGTTCAGTTTAAAGCTCACAAACAGAACTTCAAGTTTACTGTGATACTTGCAACGCAGATGAGGAAAACAAGACATGGACAGGTCAAACAACTGCCTTGACAAAGATGACAGTGAGTTTAATGGACAAAACAGGGTTTTAATAAGAGAAATACTCACATGGATTTCCATCTGTTCCCTCCCCCCAGCCCTTCCACCAACCTCCAAGATGCAATTCGTCAAAGTTATGCTGATTATTAAGAGAAAAGCTATGAAGAGACATTGAAGCTCTCATTTCAGGGCTAAAGCCAACTTCTATATGGCTTTACGATGCGCTGTTTTGTGACTGGCTGCTGCTGACTGTCTTGTGTCTGGCTGCAACGGTGCCCAATGCTGGCTTGGGTCAGAGACCAAGTGCTTAAATGGCCCAATGCTCCAAGAAAAGCTGGCAACTTTGTGGTGTGGCACTGATGGGGACAATGGGCTCGTCAGCGCTGTGTTAGACATCAAGTTTTTGAGAGAAAGAAGCCCATGTGCTTTAGTGCCCAAACTGAGTGCTCGTACCCTTCAGAATAAGCAGAAATTCTCTTTGAGTGGATTTTGCAATAGTTGTCTGTCTTTATACTTCCTTCTGGAGACACTTGGAACTGGTCATTTTAGAATATGGCACAACATAGGATGTGATTTGGGGTGCCAGTCCTTGTGCTTTCTGGTTATCTGTGGTTTATGGAACCACTAGACAATTTTCTGATTCAAAAATGGGTATATCTGGTATTTTGTTGGTATTCAGTGAAAGCAGTCCAGCCTTCCTTGGTGGTTTTTTGGGGTAGGTAGTTGAATATCTGTGGCTCGATTGTACGAATGACACTAATGAAAACTGGGGCAGCTGCTGTTGGCCTCAAAACCTTGGAGCAGGTGAACTAAAGCCAAAGTGTGGATTATTTGATTGTCTCTGAGCCCTGTGATATCAGTTTGTGCAAACTATTCTAATAGGTATTTTTAGCTGAGACTTCAGGAGAGCTTAGATCTCCTGTAATCGTGGTAATTAAGCAGGCTGTTTTTAAAGGAAGGTAATCATGGTAATTAAGCAGGCTGTTTTTAAAGGAAGTAATATGTTACGAAATCTAAAGCAGTAATAATAAATTGAACTTTGATATTACTTATAAGAAATGAAAGATCAGCTAATAACTAAATCATTGTAGGTTTGTTTGCTATTTTATTTCTCATTGCTGCAATTTAGGACTTGGCTATCTCACTCTGGATTTTTTTACCATTAAGACAGAAAATAAGGGGTATTTTGGTGTCTTAAGCATCATTTAATGTTTTGCTCAAGTATAAAATGCCTTGACTCCAGAAAGTTTTTATTTTCCTTCGAGCTCTAGAAGGAATTTGTAGTGCTTTTTCACAGCTGTTGTTTTTCTCTTAACTATGAGTAGTTGTTGCACAACATTTCCTTTATATTTCAGGGTATTGTTAAAAATATTAATCCAAATATGTGTGTTATATTATTATCCATTCTGAATTTTGCCACTATGCTCTGCCAGAACCATCATTCTCAAACCCTAGAGAACTCTAAAAGTGAGGACTGGCAGGAGGGAAGGCTTCTCCATCCTGCAATAACACCCGTTTCTCAACCCTTAACATCTAGATGGTTCTGATACTCGATTCATGGATGTTCTGGAATTTACCATGGGGTTATTTGGTGACTCTTGTATGCCCAACTCTTTGGCAAATTGGAAGGCCCTTGGTGCATCTCCAAGATCTAAATGCACAGATCTAATATTTCAGCCATTATTCTGATGTCCCTCCATGGAAGTGCTGCCTAATTTAAGTTTGCAGGATCAGTCTCTGATCACCTAAACCAAACTTCTTAGTGTTAGCTCATGCAAAAATCTCTTCTACACATTCTTATATGTAATAATTTTAACTAATGGCTGTATCCTGCAAAATATTACATTGTAAATTCCTAGAATTTAGAATGAGAAGTTATATTAATTAGATTCTTTTGCATATGGCCAGTCCTGTGAAATACTGTGTATTCTCTGTCCTTGCTCCCAGATTTTAAAGGGTTTCCTAAGAGAATGAGAGACACAGGTCATGCCTGGTCCTTGTGGGAGCTGAATACCTGTCACTGGTACCTGAGCAGCTCTGAAGAGCTCAAGTCACCAAAGGCCACCCAAGAGAGGTGCTGCTCAAATGTAAACAAAAGTGAATGTCAGTGCTAAGGATTTCACAGCTCAACTCCGTAAAACTCCTTTGTGAAATCATTGTTAAGTGGCTTAAATATTAGCTGAGAATGCTTGCCTTTTCTTGTGTCAGTTCCTGGGTGACATTAATAAATAAGGAAATAGAGTTGCAAAATCAAATGCGTTTTTAAGGGGGACAAATCTTGGTCATTAAAAGAGTTGCTCTCCCTGCTTTTAAAGCAGCATCTGGCCACCTTCCTTTTTCTATTTCTCCATTTCTGCTTCATATCTCTTCACCTCTCCACCCACCCTTCCCTTTATGGAGTCTTTTAAGTATAGATGCTACTTACATGCCTAAACAGCTGTAAAACTACCAGTGCAAACCCCCAGTAAATGCCGACCAGATGCAGCACAGTGAGATACGCGTATGGACAGCACTGTCACCGCAGCGGGGCCTGGACTCTTCACCCTCCTCCCTTTCTGAGAGGGGAAGGAGAATTCAGTATAAAGGAGAATTCTGCACTGATTTTTAGCTCCTTTTGCAAGAGCAAGGAAGGTAACGCTGAAGTCTTTGAGTAGGTAGCCCGGGAAAGGAATATAGTTGTCTTTAATTTTGAGTTTGGGTTTGTTTTGGTTTTTTTAAAAAGAAAGACAAACTTACAATGCTATGGTGGAGCAAGATGGCAAACTGGGTCATGTTCTGATGTTCCTTCAAAATCTTTCATCCTACACTGAGGATGCAGAACTTGGTTTCACAAACACAGAGCTTTCATGGTTTCACCAAATCCCTGAACTTGTGCTTCTCTGCTATTTGTTGTCTTACCCAGGTGTCCCATCACTGCTGGGGGGGGAGTGTAAATCTTCCCTCCCTTCTTAAAAAAGGTATAATGTACATTTCAGAGTCAGGGGTCCTCGATGAGCAGCCCCTTACATCGGGGGCTCTGCTGGCATCGGGCATCCTGGAGGTTGTCAGCCTGTGTGGCAGGACTGGGAACACCTCTCCAAAGCAACTGGCTTTGTGAAGGTACAGGGTGTGCAGCAATAAATCCTGCAGACAGCAAGCAGTGGGGGGAAGATCTTTAAAGATCATCCTACTGGGTCTTACTGTGAACTTTTTACATGTAGACAAAAAAGATGTGCTTCTTGAGCAAAGGGGTTTTGTGAAACTTTGCTGCCCTGTCCTCACTGGAAGTGGAGAGGATTGCGGGGGGGGTAGGAATGGGGAATTTCTGACAGATAGATCCGAGGTTTGGATGTGGAATCTTCTGTCACAGGCTGGGAAGTGCAACCTGTTGATATTTAACAGTAAGCATCTTTATATACCTAGGAACTGCAGATGGTTGGCCATAACTCTGGGTAATGTTAGTTCCTTACCACTTACCACACGCCCAGACATCTGGCTTATCGTACTCTGGATTTCAGCTTTCTAATGGGTGCATCTGTGGATTCTTTGTAACGCATTTGGCACAGGGCTTCTGAGTTTGATGCTGGCCTCTTAGTGCTCCTTTCTCATATGAACTCTCAAGTTTCTCTTCTTTGCTCTCCCCCCCGCCCTTTACCACAACCTCCTTATTATAGCCAAAGAATGTTTATACAATTTTTGGACATAATTTGTTTATTCAGTTTCAAAAAAAACCCCAAACAAAACAGGGATTGATATTTTGATCTGAGCTCTCCCAAATATCTGGGGCATTGTCACTGAAGAGATGGATTGCTGAATTGCATGAAGTTACAAGTGAAACAAAAAAGGGAGAAATTCTTATTACAGCCTTTAACTCTAAGGTCAGTGCCTTTCTATACATCATTTTCTGCATTAATAACATGGGAATCAGGATCTTTTCCCACTAACTTGTGTTCAGAGACTTTGGGTGTCCAGAGTGGTCCTGTTCCAGGAGTTGGGAAGGCCATTATGGCCAACTAGTGTTATCAATTACCCGTTCCTGAGGGTTTAAGGTGTTAGAGAATGGACCTGGTCCTACATCCTGGATTAAAACTTTGGACCAGACAAAAGTACCATAGGAGAGAGCAGTCTTGGAGGATTGTGAATGACAAACCCTGTGTAAACACAAGGCAGAGATGTCAGAAGATGTAAAATAAATGCTTAAACCCCCTCAAACCCTGAGGCTGGGGTTGATCAGATGATCTTACAGGATGGAAATGTCATTTTTAAAAAAAAAAGCCCAAGAAAGCAGAACATAAACAGGCGCAAAAGAGGACTATATTTTTTGATTTGTAGAAGAAAAAAAAAGAGGCAAGTTAGCTGATGAGAAGTGTGCAGGCAAAGGTTGCTGATCTGCTCTTGAGTAAGGCAGGATTTAGTGGGCAAACATGCTTTTAATAGGAGTTTTGAGCTCTTGTTGCTTCACGGGACCTTTTCCTTCCTACAGAAGTGGGGACAGTCAAAGAGCAGGACTTTAGAGACCTGGTTTTCTATGAAGTAACCAACAAAAAGGAGAACAAAATCAGTGCCGCAATTCTATCTTCCACTAACAACCACACCAAGGGCTGGAGGGAAATGTTCTCGCTTACCTGTGTAAAGGGGTGATATTTAGTGTTTGTTTATCAAATCCTCGAAAGGCTTCATCTGAAGATACATTCCTGTTGCTAATAATATATAAGCACGTCTAATAATAATGTGTACTTATAGTATTTGGCATGTGTTGTCCCCAAAGTGTTTTGCAAGAGAGAGTCAAGCCTGTTGACAGGCGGCCAGCTCTAGGGTGGAGGACAGCAATCAGGCAGGCGAGAGCTGCCACGTGGTGTTAATGTGAGGGCAAAACCAAGTCCTCAGGAGAGCACCAAACCCTTCCCACCTCCCCCAAAAAGTCACCCAGTGAATACCAGTCTCTGGGTAGAGAGAAAACTGCCTTTCAATCTCTGCTCGAAATGTCCACACTCCACATAGGGTGCACGAGTACAGGTCACGGAAAGGGGATTGAGAAGAAAGAGAAGCAGCAATTTATTTAAAAATTAAATAAAAAGGAAATAGATATAGTCTTTGAATATAGGGTAGGCTTGAAAAAAAATCTACTTTTTGGTCCACACTGCAGTGTGCAAAGGGGTAAGTTCAGAGGGTGGGCAGCAGCTGGGGGAGCTGCGAGAGCTGAGTTGTGGGGATGGAGGAAGGTGAGAGGGAGCACTGGGGTGGGACCAGGACTGGGCTGGTCCTTGGTCCTTGTTGGTGCAGGCCATGTTTTGCCATTGGGACAGCTCTGACCATGTCCCTTGGGAAACCCTTGGGAGCAGAAAGGCAACAACTAGCCCAGGGCAAAGCTCTGTCACGTGCCTGGGAGAGAAAGGCTCAGGGAAGGCATGGCCACTGGAATTAGGGACAAGGTCTGTGGAGCTGGTGCCTTGTGCTCTGGAAGGATTAAATGCAGAGGATTTGTACTTGTATGGACGTGTTGCTCTGGAATTTTCATAATGTGAGGATGAGAAGTAATGGTTTGGGTTTTTTGTCTGTCCTCCTGTCTGTCCCTGTCTCTTTGTACAGATTCTCTGACTGTCCTTAAAGCCTAAGACCTGAAAGTTCAGTTTAGGTGTTGTCACCGAAAAAGATAATAGGGATTTTTCTTTTCCTTCCATGCAAATAAATTATTTTGGTACCTTTTTATGAGGAGGGTTGATTTAAACTTCTAATCACTGAAGTTTAAAAACAATTTGGGATCCTTCAAGGGAAGAGATGTACATGAAGGATGTTTCTGTTTCATGTAACACCTTTTAATTGCAACATCATCTTTCAATCCCTGTATGTATGGCAGTACCAAAATGTGGCCATCTCTGTCATCAGCAATTTGATGCACTGTCCTTTGCACCCAGGGCAAGAATTCAAAATAGCAGCATAACAGGACTTCCCCTAAAATAAAAGATGGTATGTGCAGATTGTCCACGCAAACCTGTGCAGCCTCAGAGTGTGCACACACTCATTGGGTTCTGCTTAATGTGCCTTTGCCACGCACTGAGTTACCAATTTGAGGGCTTTAGACTCCATGAAGCTCTCTGTGTCTGTGGGGTTTGTCCAGCGGTTTGAGCTGGAGTCTGAGCAAAGAGCTGACTCAGTTGCTGATCCTTGTGTGATCAGATGCCTATTTAGGGGAAGATTTCTTTGCTGCACCTCTTCTGGGAATCCCCCCCTCAGCCGTCTCCCAGTGCTCTCCCAGTTCTGCCTCGTTATGCCCACTGCAGCAGGGGTGCCCAAGGGTTGGTTCCGTTACCCGGCTAATGGTCATGCTCTGGGGGGATAATTCCTGGTTCAATCTCTCTTTCACAGGCTCTATCCCTTGCTGAAGATGGGTCAGACACCTTTTCTTAATCACCCGTTTTATGATTAAAAAAAATCGTTCGCTGACAAAGAAGTATTGGTTTGGCAAGAAGCAGTCTTTTAATTTCGGGTGATCTGGTAATGCTGAATGGTATCTAGATCAGTGACTGAAAGGTTATATCATTGACTGGAATCAGAAATGTTTCCACAGCTGAGGTCTTTGCTCTTTTATCCAAGACATGTGCAATTCTGACTGTGACAAAATTGGTCTCAGTTTAAAAATTGCAGATCTTTGTACAAGTGCTTAAAATGAACTGGTTTCATTTGGGCAGTTGTCTCTTGTTGAAGGACAGTGTGGGATGTGATTCTCATTTAACTACGAATCACTCATGGGTTTGGTGGGTACCCTGTTTCTGGGGATATCCCAGTTCACTGATTTAAATATATCTGTGAGATTGTTGTCCACAGGATAAGTGTTGTAACACAGTGGGACTTACCTCTAATTAAGGTTCTTGCCAGTTGCATTCTATTAACAATGGAGGAAGGTCAAAATTCCCAACCTTTGCATTAAGGTACATGCAAAAAATCTTTAAATCTTAAAGTTTGTA
Source organism: Calidris pugnax (assembly GCF_001431845.1). NCBI lineage: Eukaryota > Metazoa > Chordata > Aves > Charadriiformes > Scolopacidae > Calidris > Calidris pugnax. The sequence goes on from NW_015090849.1 coordinate 1,540,687, forward strand.
TAAGCTGGGGAGATTGAATGGGTGATGACTTGAGAAGGAAGATGGTACATTTCCAGACTCAAAAATAGGAGCAGATTTGCTACTAAGGTTGAGAGGACTTCCTGACCCGCGTGGGCGGCTAATGGTGCTGTTTTTGTGTTGAAACTATGCGAAAACTGCAGCTGTGAATAAGGATGTGTCTGAGCCACAAGGTTTGGATTCAGTTCCAGATTCACAGTCATGGGCGTTGGGATGTGATATTACAGTCTGAGCTACTCCTTGGTTCAGATCCAGTGTAGATTGTTGTGTTTTCTTTTCTAGCTTGTTTTGTTCCCTTAAATTCACAGCATAAATTCAAATTCTCCTTGTCGGGGAGGGCAGGATTACGCTGGAGGCAGCAGCAAGGAAATGTAAATATTCTTATGAGGAGGGGTCTCAATTTAGCAAAAATGCAAAGGTGGTGTGTGCATGATGAAGCAATCCCAGGTCATATGTGCAGGAATGCTCTCTCTAGGCATGGTGCTTACATTACATTTGAATCATTGTTTATTGCATCATCTATGCGTGATCCTGGCACATTGCTCAAATTTAGGATTGTAATGTGCAAATTGCAATTCCGGTTCCAGGGAACTGCTGCTGAAGTTCTGTGCAAACTATTACTTCTGTTCGAGTAGTGCTTCAAACACATCTCTGGAAATGAGTGCCTGCAGCAGTAAAGTGCTATTTTCTTCTCCCCCGAAACTACAGTTCCGTCATATACCCCGGATTTTAGCAGTTTGGCCAAATGTTTAATTACTGCAATTACAAAAGGGCATCATACTGCATATCAGTCATCTTACATTGCAAATGTTTGCACATAACCGAGATTGAGAAGAAAACAAATAGACAAGATGTGCATATGTTCTAATTTCAATGTGAAATAATAATCTTGAAGCCTGTTAATACGCAGCTGGATTGGAGCAACACTGTTACCAGAGAGTATCCCTGGGTTTGCTCCCTGAGACGGCAAAGCTAAAATGAGCCTCCTTTTGTTAGAAACACTTAAGATGAGTCCAGTGAATTTTCTGGAGAAGGAGAACCTTTCTACAAGTCTTTTGACACTTCTATATACATATCTTTTAATTTTGTATCGATGTGATTTAATTCACCAGAGTAGCTGGAAAAAATATTTATTGCTTCCCTCTTGGAATTTTACTGAGTAAATATCCATAGGATCCTACATGCTAAATTATGATGGAACCATATGGTTTATTCCCAACTGAATATAGGACTTTTGAAAAGGAGGATGGTGGCATAAATTTTTTCAGCATAACCATCATTGTCTATTTGCATCAGTCTCACAAGTATATATTAGGGAAATGGAGCTGTTAAAAGCTTCTTTTTTCTTTTTTTTCTGAAGGGCCACTGTGGGATGTTGAGAGTCAATTTGATTTGGAGAGATGTTCTGACAGTCAAGCTTTTGAACAAATATGGGAGAAAAATCTAGAAACGTGTGACTTCTTTGTTGGCTGATATTTGATTCTCTGGCTTAGCAAATTGTTTTAATCAAAAGAGCCGCCTGCACAACTGCTGAAAAACCTTCTCTGGAAGGTGACATGCGGTTGTGCTTCCACTTCTGGGGCTTTTTCCTCTATTAAAAACAAGATGATGTCATTAGGGCTTCCCTCCTGATCCTCCGTCTCTTTCGGGTGTTTGTTTGTTTCTCTTTCTTTTCAGCTAAAGCTCGTTAATTGTACCTGATTCATCCGTGTCTTTAAAATATTGTGCAAGGTTAAGATATTACTCATCTATGTGTATTTTAACCCAGGCAGAGTTTTTAACAGCTGTGTAGCGATACTGATTTATTTTTTTTCTTTCTCCTTGATTTCTTTTGACTCTTGGGGGGGCAGGGGAATAAGCAGAGAGGAAAGAGGAAAAAAAAAAAACCCACCACATTAACACAAAGGAGCACTTCTTATTAAGAGTAGGGGGGAAAAGGCATTGGAAAAATAATACCTCAAGATGCATTGAAACATTTTAGGGAATTAGGGAATTCTGAACTCCTGCAAAAGAAAAAAAAAAAAACCCACCACATTAACACAAAGGAGCACTTCTTATTAAGAGTAGGGGGGAAAAGGCATTGGAAAAATAATACCTCAAGATGCATTGAAACATTTTAGGGAATTAGGGAATTCTGAACTCCTGCAAAAGAAAAAAAAAAAAACCCACCACATTAACACAAAGGAGCACTTCTTATTAAGAGTAGGTGGGTAAAGGCATTGGAAAAATAATACCTCAAGATGCATTGAAACATTTTAGGGAATTAGGGAATTCTGATCTCCTGCAAAAGAAAAAAAAAAAAAAAAAAGAGGAGGGGGGAGAAAATTAATATTAAAGACAAGCTGTGAGTTTCCATCTGGCCTTGCCGCTTTCGACTAACGCTTCCATGACGGAATTCATCTGTCCATCAACTGTCAAAAATTCTCCTGTCAGTAAATCCCTGGGTACTCTTTCCAGCCCACCCCACTCAAAAATATTCTGAGCCACAAAGTACTCGGAATTCCCCCTCCCTTCCTGCTCTGCTCTCGCCGGTACCAAAGTTGTAGGTCCCAGTTATTTATATATTTCCATCCTCCTCCTTCAAAATTGGGGTTCCAGGAGGAGGGGAGCTCCAGTGGGAAGAGAGTGGGGAGCGTTCAATCATCTGGAGATTAAATTCCCACCAAGATCCTCCTAAGTCTTTCTATTAGAGCCTGACAGCAGACAGCCCACATCTGTTTTAAAACACTGAGTGGTTGTGAAGTGTGAACTCCCCACTGTTTAATGTAACTACATGACTATTTAATGTACACAGTGGTAGAGCAACTCCGAATGGCAAACTGTTGTGACATGCCTGAAGGACATATATAAACAGAATATACAGTGGTTTATTGTGACAAAGTGCATCTATACCACAAATCGAGAAAGATCACTTTGCTCTTGAGTGGAGTCAAATGGGAGCATAATACTATTTACCACAGATATTTTTTTTTTCATTGCAGACATAAGACGAATCTACGTGAAACTTAGGTTGCTTAAAATTACACGGAGTCTGTTGAAATTGCCCAAAGAAAGATTTTTTTTTTTTTTTAGCAGTGGACTCATCCCGATCTGTGTGTTCTGTGCCTGCTGACAGGAGAGGGAGGGAGGGAGGGAGGCAGGTAGGGGCTTGGGGAAGTGAGCGCCGCACGGTTCGTTGCTCCCACTCCCAGCTCGGCTGAGACCGCGGCGCTTCACTCTTTGTGCCTTCCAGAGACCCGGCCCCAAGAATCCCTTAATTCATGTTCTCAGAGATTAAAGAGGTTACACCCCACCGAAAAAAAAATCTAGATTCTCTATTCAAGCTTAATTGATTTGCAATAGTGATTTTTTTAAATTCTGATTTTTTTAAATTCTGATTTTTTTCTGACCATGCTGAAAACTAGAAGTGCCTTTGAAACAGCTGCCTTTTCTATGGGAAGAGGAGTGGGAGAAACATTAAATCTTTAAAAGTGCATTTTATTTCAGTGTTTTTCCTTCAAAAAAGTGTTGGTTACTTGTGGCTTCTGACACCTCATTAATCAAATGATCAGAATTCAGTATTTTACAGCAGCAAGACCAATTAACCTTTGCTAGCTACATAGCAGCCAAAAATATTTTCTAATTGTCAAATGGGAAAAAAAAAGAAAACCCCACCCCAAATACTGAACCTCTGAAGCATATAAAGATTAAAAAAAAAAAGGGATTTCTGTTTTGTTTTGCAAGCGTTTAATCAGAGAGAAATTCTAAACCCTGCATGTGTGCATTTGTTTTTTGGACTTCTGAAAGTGCTGAGGAAATGTGGGGAGAGGCAGGTTCAAAGGTTTGACTGCTCAGAGCTGCCCAGCTCCAGCCCGTAACGTATCCCTCAATCCCTGCGGCTGAAAGATGGGGCTTTCCTCCCCTGTAACTGGAGATTCTGGGTCCCACAAAATCTCCCTTTCCCAGCTGGGCTATTGGGAGGAGACAAAAGATGATGTGGAAAATCTCGGCTCAAACCATTTCATTGTAGCTGAAACCCTCGACTCTCCGACATTCCTTGTTGCAGCGAGTGTCCCAGCCTCTGGAATTCCCACTTGGACCATCCGTGGGGGATCTTCAGAGCAGCCATGGAAGGGGTGTTCTGTAGCTGAGACACATCCCTTCAGGCTTTGTTCACAATTTCAAACCATTTCAAATTAAATCCAAGGATTACTACTTAGAAGTTACTTTTTGTTGAAGACTTACTGTACTTCTTAAAACCAATCAGTTTTTACTCATTAATTATATTTTGTTATTTTGAGGAAAATTGCAGTTTAAAGGCTATCAAAACAGTAAACATTGTTTTAGGCAGCTTTTAATTTTTAGTAGAGCTTGTTTTAAAATAAGTCTTTTAAATATTAATTGAAGGGAATGAGTGCAATAGTAAGAATGTCTTCATAAAAGGAAAAAGTTAACCGAATTGTCGTTATTTTCTTGCTATTTTTTCTGGAGAGTAAGTATGTAGACTTTGCCAGACTTCATTATGGGTCTTCAAATATACATAATTAACTAGTTTCTGGGGCAGGGACCCCAGTACACAAACTGTTTCTCTACCATTCAGCAACCTCCTGTTATTTGGCACTAGTAAGAGCTCTCCTTTTTTACCCGATACCTTTTGCACTATTGTTTAATTCTCTATTTTTCTTATCGTATAAGCCATTAGAAGATCTGAATACAAAGTCACACTGAGGTTCAAATCCTATATGAGCTTTGGCACGGACCTTCAAAAGTCTGTGTTATTGCAAGCCTTTAGTTAAGGTTGTGATGAAATCTGCAGTCGAACTGGAGCTCAGCTCCTTCAGCTGAATGTTGTCATTTACTCCTGAAGCTCAGCTTGATTTTTTTTCCTTTATAGGCTGATAACTTTTATTTTTTTTTTATAAATTCATTCTAAACCAAAATTTGATTCAAGTATTTGTGTGGACTTCTTTTTTAAGAAGTATTTCAAATTCTGGGGTTTCCTCTTAGTTAAGTTATATCGATCATGCTTTTAATCAAAAAAAGGGCATCTCCATCCTCACTTTGGCCACAAAGTGGGTGATGAAATTGAGTATCAGGGAGGACCTCTGAGGTTGGGGTTTTTATTGTGGGGGGTTTTTTTCCCCCCTCCTGCTCCAGGTTCCCCCGCCTCCCCCTTCCAGGGTTGTTCAATGTATTCCAAGCAGAGGAGGTCAAAAACGCTGGTGCATATGCAAGAGCCAAACAAATAGCCTTTCTGATAGGGTTGGGTGACATGTGTCACCCCCTGTCATCCAGGAACAAGGGAGGCGATGTGCCCAGACAAAGGAGAGGGTGGAATCTCGACACACTGGCAAACCCTGACCCACACGCAAGGGCTTTGTGCAGCAGATGCCGCCTCTTATTGTTTCCTGCCTCTCTCCCCACCACCCCTGACAACAGCCACCGCCGCTGGCATTCCACCCTGACATCTGTTCAGCTTTATTGATGCTCTCCTGGAGGAATTCCCAGTGTAAACAGGGAATTCTCTACGGGAACCCCATGTTGTAAAAGGGATGAGCTGCATAATGCAAAGATTTAACCACTATTTAAAGGTGTGACACTTGATTGAAAGTGACTTGATTTTTTTTTTTTCCTTCCCTCCCCCTCTCCCCAACCACCCTTAACTGTATTTGGCACAAACTGTCTGGGTTGGACTTTTTTTTTCTTCTTTCTTTTTTTTTCTTTTAAATTTTGGGTAGGATTTCTCCTCCTCCCCTTCCTTTCTCCCCCTCCTCCCTTCTTTTGTTTTCATGAAGCGGGATTGTCAGGATGAATGAAAACTAGGAATTGGAGGACACCAAAAATGGAAAATGAAGTAGTAACTTGAAAAACAAAAACCCTGGAAAGGTGGGAGAGAAAATCCTGGTTTGTGTGTGGTGGAGTCTAGTTATTTATAAAAGCTGTCAAACCCCAACTACTCGTAGGACTGACAGCAAATGTCTTGAAGATCTTTGTATCTCTTGAACATGGGGTGAATTCCTTTGGGGGCGGGGGGGGGCTGAAAATTAGGACAGTACATTCAACATCTACAGCAATAGGAAGGAAAATAACGTGATTATTTTTCTTAATATCTTTTTATTCATGTCCTTTCTCTCTTAGTATTTTTTAAAAAGCTGTCCTATCTGCCTCCATTCCTGCATGTTGCTCTTTGTGGGTTTTCAGGCTGCCTCTGTGAGCGCTCAGATCTGCTCCTGTAGAAACTATTTAGCTGAATTTTGGCACCAAAAGACCTGATCCAAAAATCCATAACAGCTGATGAGAATCAGTCCATTGATTTGAATTGGCTTTGGGGCAGGATATTAGATGCTGAAGTGGCCAAAATAGCATGAGGACTGGGAATTGCTGTGTATTCTTGTCATCTGGGGACCACTATGAAGAGACTAGATCTGGCATTATTTTGACTCCCTGATTTGTTTAAATAAACATGTGAAAATAAACGTGGATACTTGAAATGCAAACAGTAGGCTGTCTGTTAATCAGGTCGACCAAAAATATACAGGAAAAAAACATCATGCTACAAAAGTCCTGTAGAATTTGAACGGGATATAAGCTAATATTATTCTGTTGAAATTGCTCTATAAAGCCATGGTGTCTGTTGCTGGAGGTACAGCTGAGGTTCTCCCATGCCCACAAACACATGCTTATTTAAATTAACTAAGGATCCAGCCCATAAACCTTCATTCTTTGTTAAAGTTCTCTCTGTGCTTATTCTTCTAAGTAAAACGGTATGCTAAGTATAAATATTTCTGTTACTGGCCAAGATATAAGAATATCCCCCCAAATAGTGAAGTACAAAAGACACACCAAACCTACAATAATAATTATCCATAAAGAAAATAATGTTATAAATGTCTAAGTAAGAGGAACAAGTGCTGTGTTACAGAGAAATCTCTTAACTCTGAAAATGTTCTACTTGAAATTGATTCGGGGTTAGCCTGTGTGAGGCATGGAGAATGCTGTGGAGTTAGTTTGGTTCTTAGCGTGATATAATCATGCAGGCTAGAGGTTTTTATTAGGTTTATGGTATCACTGGGATGAATAAAGTAATCTCAAATTCAGAGCGAACATGCGTGGTCTCCATTGGTTTAGACGTAATAAAAATTTCTGTGGTAGCTGTTACGAGGAAAGGTCTTATTGAAACGATAACTTGAAGTTTTATTGGACTGTCTATAGCATTTGATAGTCGGTTGTATATTTATTCTAGAATTCCGTTGGGTTGTTTAAAAAATATTACTAATCTACTGATAAAATCTCATTTTTAAATAGATTTTACAGGATTTTGGAGGAATTTCTTTTAGGAATATTTGGCTAAATTATGGTAGAGTCTTCTGGACTTCTCTCTGAGAAGGGGAGGAAATATCTAAGCTTGTTTAAAAGCAAAAGAAAACCTGGGCATCTTCTTGTACTGGTGAAGCTGGTGGGAAATGAGAGGTCTTGGGGACCAGCGAGATCGTTCTGCGTCAAAACAAATTGTAGCACGAGGAGAGTTAGAGCTCCCAACGAAGTCAGGATGGCAGGATCAGGCCCTCAAAGATTATTTTGAGACTAAACACGGGATTGTAGGAACAGAAATGAGAGCCTCATAATGAAGTTACCGAGAGGTGGATTTGACGGTATTTGTAGGAGTGTCTCTAATTAGAACGTCTTATTTTTCCCCTCGCGTCTGCTTTTCCCCTGCTCCAAGTAGCTGAAAAATACCGAATACAAATCCCGAAGTGTTGATGGATGGTCAAAGTCGTGGCCAAATCCCACTTTGTGCTTCCCCTACGGTTTAAACTAAAACACAAAGAGAAGTCGCTACTAGAATTCTCAACAGCAGTCAATCAAGAACAAATTTACAATAGAAATCCAGCTTCCCCGAGGAACAAATCACTTAAAGATTTAAGGAGGTAAACAAATACCTCGCAAGATTTGTTTGAAGCATAAAGTGAGTAGAGTTTCAGGAGAACGTGCCTCTTGATGGTGTTTGAAATGCAGCTTTTCTCCCCTACTGTGTGTGTGTGTGTATGCTTGGGGAAAATAGATATTTTCTAAAAAGTTAGCAAACATTCTGTGTATTTGTCTTAATGTGAGAAGAGTGACAGGAATAATATGTGTGGGGATGTGTTTCTGCACTTACTGCATTTATATGCCTGTGTGTGGGAATATGTCTATAGTCTCCGTGTGTGGATGTGTGTATGTGCACAAATATATTTGCATCCAGGTCAAATAACAGCTGTTATTATTAAGTTTAGCTTTTATTATCAATTTGTTGGTAGATTCAGGCACTATTTAAAAAAAAAAAAAAAATCCCCATCTGAGTTTTTTCTTACACTATTTTCTTGATCTGAAGTTTCTAACTTCAAGGTTTCCATCGGACTGCAGAGCTAAACAAGTTACAGAGGGTATGTAAAACAGATAGAACAACAGATTCGGATGTAATCTTGCATTAAAAAAAAAAAAAAAAAAAGTCCACATCTGAGCTTTTTCTTAATCAGTTCCCTCATTTTGCTAATATTCTAACGACTGTCAATTTACTTCAGTGGTGCCATTTGCAGAATTTTCCAATTAGCAGGAAACCTGTTCCACCTTCTCCCATAATTACAGGGGACTCGCTTCAGATCAGCTGTGGCCAGACAGCATATGATGTACTTGCCAAAATCTGTGCACTGTGGGTTTTTGTGTGTGTGTAGAATTTTTTTTTTAACCTTTGCATGAGCTGGCACAGACTTTACATCTCTGTTGTAGGCAGGGAGCTCCCTCAGTAGTGGCATGTGTCAAAATATCCAAATAATTTCTAATAAACACACCAGAGTGCAAACACAAATAGGAGCCTATCTGGGTTTTGATGGGGCTGGTGTGCGATGGGTGTTCAGCTCCTTGTACTTCCCCAGATCTCTGTGTATGGCTATGAAAATCAGGTAAATATTCAGTGACTGCTGTGTTCCACTCACACTGGATGATTTTATTCAAGAAGCATCCATTTGGTCACTTTTTATCACCTTTATCCTTCAGCATCTGTGTCAAGCAGTACAGCAAGGACAATGTTCTTCTGATACTCTCTGATATGGCACCGGCTGATCAAAAAGCAATCAGCCCCCCTTTTTTAGAGCTGCTTAACCAGCTGATATTACAGCTATAACAATGGAGCAGCAATAACTATTATTGTTACATGAAAAGAAAATATATTTAATAATAAGCTCATTGATTTTTAACAGCATCTCTGTGTTGCCTAATTGATGGGAAGTTGTATGTTTGTGTAGCCAACGGGGGTTATGAATTAAATATGGTCGTCATTCCTTGAGGGATGCATGTCAATGCAAGAAAGATGGAGCATCTACATTTCCCCCAAGCGAAACAATCCCCTTGTAACAGACACAGGGAAGCCTGGAATAGGAGGAAGGGGGGAAAGGGAATAAAAAGCATCCATCACTGTTTATTAAGTGCTGCTACTTGAAGGTAAAAGGGGTATTGAACTGTTTTTAAATTGGAAGGAATGTAGCTAGACAAAACATTGATGGTAATATTAGGTTGGTGACAAATTTTATTCTTTTGTCCACATTTATTACAGTAACAATTTGAAGTGATTTATGTCTCTTACCCCTCTAAGCCTCTGTCTTTGCATAAACACACACGAGCAGGCACACACACACAAATCCAGTGTCTTGGAGTCATAAAATGAACTCTTCTGGTAACAGCCACAAAAATATGGGGTAAAAGTGTCTGGAAGTGATGGATCTTAAATTTAAGACACTGAAGAGGCTGGAAAAAATTAGGCACATCTGAAGATGTCTCAAACTGGGCACTGGGTACGGAATCACTGGGCATTTCTGCAACCCTTGGCCAGGCAGAGCTCAGCTCTGAGGGACACGGGAAATGGTGCTGGGTGCTAAGTATTACAGCAGCTTTCTCTTTTTTTTTCATGTGTGTGTTACTGGCAGTGGGAGTAATTTTTGGAAGAAATCCTTGCCATTACTTAGTTTTGAGATTTCAGATACGCTGAGCTGTCCTGGAAGCCCAACGTCCTTGAGTCTTGAGCTTGAAGTGTAAGTTCTGTGAGAGCTTGAAGGGAAGTTCTGAGCTCGTTACGCTTGTGATAAACAGAAGTGGAGCATGGTTTGATGCTTGTAGGAGAAATTACAACTTCCTCGCTCACGTATGTATACAGTCTTCTGTCATATAACCTAAAAAAGCTACACTCTCACGTGCATATATTGCTGTTCTATAATCAAGAGTATTCTGCAGAGCGGAGCGTTTCACCCTCAGAGAGCAATTCTCCTCCCCAGTGACTGCGGGTGTTGTCACTTCCCACTTTTCCCTCTTTTCCCTGAGTTTTGTCTTGGGCTTCCCACATCGCGTGATCGTTTTCTGTCTGGTGAGAAGTTTAACTAGGCCAAAGAGGGGGAAGGCTTTCTGTTTTCTTCCGAGTACTTGTGTTTTATGGTCAGATCTATTATTTTCCTGTGATTAATAGGGGATAACATAATGCAGAGCAAAGTTCTGTTTGCAAGGAGTATGCACTGGAGCTGGCAGATATCAGAACTCGCACAGCCCTAGCCACAGCAGAAGTTAAGTCTTTAATTATCAAAGAATTCCTACTAACTTTAAGTGAGACTGCTTGAAATGAAGCTGCAGTGTTTGTTTTGTCAGAGTTGGATTTGTTCTTGTAAACAGCTGTTACAAAACCAGTATTAACTACCGCTGGGGACGCTAATTATATGGGTAGATTCACATTAAGGCTGCGACAGGCAGAGTTTGCAATATTTAGCCCAAAGTTTAGACCAAACAGGGAGTTCCCTATAGGACACTGTAGGAAAATGAAAGCCACCCTCCCACCCAAACAAGGAACAAAACGCTGATGGTAAGAGGATTGGTTCTGGAAACCAGGAGAGTTTATTAATCAGGAGAGTTAGGGTTTTGAATAACAACTTAGAGTCAGCTTCACTTTCTACTTCTGGTTTCAGCTGAAGGCTGTAATGACCGAGCTGCAAATGGGCTGAGATGGAAACATTTATTTGTAAACCAAAAAAGTTTGTTGGATCCGAGCAAGGTATTGGAATCAATTTCCCCTCATTGTTAAATCCTTAGAGGCTCGGGAAAGGGACTGCTCTGTCTCCTGCTCTTTTATAACTGCTGGGACAGTGAGGCCCCGAGCCCTCTTTAAAGGTTTTGGATAGTCTCGCAGTAAAAATAATTTCTGTCATTAAGAGGGAGAGATGTTCACAAGTCCCCAACTGTTTCTGCAGCTCAGCTCGCCAGTCTCGCCGCTTCCAATGGCATTCGGAGTCACGGGGAGCCAAACCACACCGCGGCACTGAACGGCAGAGGAAAAGCCCTTTAGAAAAACAATTTCACTTTTTTCAAAGTTTTGTCATTTTCTAAGCTAAAGTGAAAACATTGCCAAACATAATAGCTGCACTATTATTTTTGCTCAGGTGCTTAGGAATATGAGCTTACTCAACAAGTAAAAAAATGAGCAGGCTTTTTTTTTTTTTATTAGAAAGAAACCCTTGTTGTGTGGAAAAGCCACTTTCCCCCTAGTATTTTACCTGCTAAGAGATAAGTACAAAGTAATTACACAGGACAGATTAAATGGTTTCTAATGCTTCACTTCAAGAATCATAGTGATTGTTTTCCTAAACTGTCCTCCAAATTTGTAGCCTAATTAAGCAACAAAAAATTATGTTGACATTCACTAAATTATTGCAAAAACAAAATTTAGACTGAAACTTGCCTTTTTTTTTTTTTTTTGGGGAAGGCAGAGAGGGAAAGGGGGAATAGAGAAGGGAGGGATCTATTATTAGAGCAACTGATTAATCTTCTAAAAATGTCTTAAGTGTCCTGGCAGAGATCAGAGTTTCTGCCTTGACATTCATTGGTTTGATGATTCCTTATGAGCGTGATTAGTAGATTTAAACCCCAAGAGCTTCAAAGCTGTGGCACATCCCTTTAGTGTGTATATTAAGACGTGCGAGTCTTGTAGCTGATCTCTGCAGTAAATGCTGATGTTCTAGAAAGAGATGCAACTTTTTCTGTTTGGGTTTCCAAGAAAACACATTTTGCTGCAATTAGTGTCTGGGAACTATGTAAAGCCACTTAGCTTTAAATTTCTGTATTAAACTTACTTTTTGGCTGTAAGAATTCACACAGCAAAGGTTCCTATAATTGCCTTATTGAAACAATGATGAGCAGTTCCATACACGGCTCCTGTAAGAAGCATGTGCTGGTAATCATAGTGGAATCCCAATTCAGAATGGGTTATCGGATTCTGTTCAACTTCATGATATTCATCAGAGATGTAATTATACATTAATGCAAGAAGAAACTTCGTAGAGTTAATTTTCTTGGTAGAGAAAAATGTCTTTGGAAATCTGGTCTCTTATGGAGCGCTTTCTTCTCTTCTACTGGCTCCTTATAAAAGATGGATTTTGGGCCCAGTGGACCACAAGTCCTGTAAAATTACTGTTCCATAGGTATTTCAGTAGATACTTCTCAACAGTTCCAAAGGAACCTTTACAAGGGGCTATGTCATGATGTGGAGCCATGAAGATCTTTTTGCATATTGGGACAAAGCACAGTTGTGCCGTGGAGGAGGGAGGCGACATACAGTACCTGACTGTCATGGAGCAAGTCTTTACCCTGGTTCAAATCATTGTAACTGTAACTTCTTCTGGGTCAGTTTACACAGCTGAGATACAGCTGCAAGTATTTAAAAAAATCAGGGGAAATAATTGTAAGAAATCTTAGAAAGTTCAGTGGTCACAAGTCTGGTCACTGTCCTCAGTTACAGCAGTATAATTCAAGAAATGATTTTTAAAAATCAATTTAATAGAGCTACTGCAGACCTGCATATATCTTACTTTCACTTGAGCTGACTTGACTGTAGTGAGGTTAAGGCTGATTTTTAGGAGGTTCAAATTAAAACAGAACAAGAGTTTAACAATGGAGACAAAAATTAGGAGAGCTGGAGAGTCAAGCTGCAATTGCGGTGTTTGAAGTAGAGCCCAGGTACCCTCAGACTAAAAATTGTCAGTCTCAAAGTCTTCAGTCAGAACAACCCTACTTAGATATGCAGCAACTCCAGTGTTTCATTTGGGAGCTTCAGAAACCACCCTTGCTGTTAAATGAGCTTAGTGAATGTCTACGAAGTGGAGAAATGGAAAGAATTCCTTTTAAAAAATTTTTTTTAAGTTTTCGAGAGCAACTAAATCAAACCATATGAAGAAATAGAAGCTTTTCTAGTGGGAAAGCTCACGATATACTTTCCATTACGTGTTCTCTGCAGTTTGTGTTAAACCTTGCTCAGCATTCTCTCCAAGTGTCAGGGATGGTCTTGCGTCGATGCGCGATGTTTTTCAACAAGCTCCATCCCTTCGTTGCCGTAACCTGTCCTGACATTGCAGGGACTCGCTCCTTAGTCTCATGTCTCATCGTACAAGTTCTTCCTAATGACAGTGCTACTCCCATTAGCCTCCCTTGATGTCTATTTACCATAGCAGCTTTTCAATTATTTAAAATGCAAACATCTGGATTAAATAAATGAAGAAAACATTCAGCAAATGTTGCATGCACTCTCAAACTTTTCTCCAGAAATTACGACTGCAGTAGAACTTGAGAAGGAAAAAAAAAATAATAATCAAAATTCACTGCAGGCATCAGCCTCTCGGTGCACCAGGGACATGGGCAGGAAGTCCTGAAGTTGGGAACTGCCAAGAGACCTTGTTCTGCAGAGAGCACGTTATGATGATGCATCTGGAATGATACCTCTTTATTTAAAGCATCAAACCAGGAGTATTTTCCAATCAATAAGCCAACTGTAGGCTTAAAATTCATGCTCTGCATGGAAGTGTGTGTGCCTGCAGTTGCAGTATATAAAACACGCAATATGTACACATAAAAATATGTTGTACATCTCCAAGAGTTAAAGTGGATTGGATTTTTTCCCTGAGAAGTCTTTCAAAGTCAGTTAATTGTGGGGTTTGTATCCAGCTTTCTCGCTGCCAAACTCTTGAAAGAGCCTTGTCTCTGGCTTTAGCAATATCTACGTAAGCATCGAGGTGAATCTGTCCCTATGATCTCCCCAAATCAGGGAAGAATATTAGAATTTGAAGTGAATGAAAAATACAAATCATAGTCACTGTGTTTGGAAACATCTGGAGCCCTCACGCAAGCTCATTAGTCTCGTCATAAAGCAGAGCATTGCAGAAGTCTTACCTTAATGAGATTAAAAACAAGCACAAACAACCCAGTGCATGAATGACCACTCGGGTCGGGCTCCGGGAGCTGTTGGTTCCATGGGGTATTTATTAATTGTTGGCTGGAGTTGTGGGATCAGAAGCTTGAGGGGGGGAGACAGAAAGTATGGCCAGTCGAGACCTGTTCCCAGACACCACGTCCTGCAGCCTCTGGCTGTTCCCCTCAAGGGCACGTATTCCAAAGCCAGGTCTGTATCTGCCATGTAAGAAGGACCAATAATTAGATATTTGCTTGTTGCATTTGGTACATTTTGCAGCCCTCGTTTGCTTTCAGAAGGTGGAAGGTCAGGAGCTGAAATTACCAAGTGTTAACTTAAGATCTCTCCCAGAAGCCCCAGGACTGTGTTTTGCTCCAGCCAGAGGAGCTGAACGCCAAGCTCTGTAAGAACTTAATGAATATACACATAGATCTGCTGGAGTGATCAAGGGGGAAATCAAAACTATGACCTTCACCACAAAAGTGTGGGCACCGATGGCCGTGCTAAAGCTCAGTTACCAGATGGGTGTCTTGAAGGAGGCCACTGCCCAAACCCAGACCCCAACACATGCACCCATTCAAGGGAACGGCAAATTTTGCATTGTCTAAAGCGATGTGGGAACAGCTATTACATATACACACTAAAATGAAACCAATCTCATGCTTCAGGGTGTAAATTGATCACTGGAAAGGTCAGGAAGCAATTTTCCTCTCCTGTTAACATCACTGCGCAGTCAACTTGGGGTGCGTGTGTGTGTGTGTGTGCACATAGGGACGGAGTGAAGAGAAGCAATTTCTCCTGTAGCATTGAGTATTTGCCAGAGGCAAAATAACTTGCTGCAGCCATGAGTTTATAGCAAACTGATTGCCCGAGTGTTTGAATTTTACCTCGTCTTGATTTCTGGGTGCCCCATCTCAGACGCTTTAAAGGAGCGTGGCTTTTGTGATGTATTTCATGAAGATCTGGGCTCCCTTTGAACATTGAGACCTGGTGCTGTGCAGTTGCACTGAGTGGCTCTTCTTGCACGAAATCTGTGCGTTGGGCTTGTGTGTGGGGTGGGGATGGAGAGTTTGAATCGTGAGCCCAGAAAAACTGTGTGTTTGGACCCATTGGACTCTGGAGATGTGTATCTGAGTACAGTGTGACTTAGTACAGTGCTTTTTCTAAAGGGCTTCATACCAAGCCCACTGAAAAAATATCTTATCTTCCTGTGTATCTTCATAATCATCAGAACTTCTTTGGGTAAGACACTTGCCCTGAAATAACTGAGGAGTCAAAACAAGTTCCCCAACTGCTGTCTCGTTCCAGGCTCACCCATTGCCAATTAACAGAGTTTGGACCCCAAAATTCTGCTTCGTTGTTGGCCTCTGACACATATGTGCTACATCAAAGGGTACTGAAAAGGTTAATTAAATTTGGAGGCTGGTAAGCAGAGATGAATGAAATGTTTGCAGTGAAAGGTGGAATCACTTTAAATGTATTAATTCCTTTACCACATACTAGAATTTTTCATATTCCTCATAAATACAAGGTGGTGTGTATATGTCTAAAATATTATTTCCTTGGAAAGTTAGTTGATTTCTGAGGATATTTGCTGAAGCATAGAAGGAGGTGGGTTTTAGAGTTCAGAAATTTTCTCTTTAAAGCAAAATTATATAATATAGTATAATATATTATATTAGTGCAGAAGCATATCAGCGGTGGCAAATTCCATGGGCAAAGAACTGGGAAAGGGTGGGAAGCCCTGAACATCAGAAATCTCCTGGAAGACGCGGATGCTGACATTTGGGTTTGGCCAAATGCTGTGCCTGCAAAATATTTTATTCTGACAAAACAGGAGTAGCTTTAAAGAACGTCAGAGACTCGCTCGTGTACCCGGCCCTGTGGCTCTGGAGATACAGATTCTATTTCTGCCTCAGCCACATGACCTACATTTCTTTGGGCCAATTCAGCCATGGTTTAAAATGAGGAGCTGGTAGAAAGGAGGAGGGAAATAATAGAGACCAAATCCTGTATTTTTCAAATTTTTTTTTAACTCATTAAGTCTTTTCTATCTGCTGAGCTGGGGTTTAGGAAGATAGGAAATGGAGATGTGCGAGACAGAAAGATGTTTTCTGTTTATATTACTAATTTTGTTCCTCTTTAGCTTCCCTTGTCATCGGGTGGTATGTTCAGTGGCTCCTAGAAAACAATGTTTATTGGGGAATTCTGTAAACATCTATTACAGAATTTTTAGAGGAGCTATTCTGTGTTTGGAGTCCTTTAGTCCCATGGTGACCTGCCACAACAAACAGGTCTCCGAGTGTTGCGAGTGCTCAGGATTCCAAGCATGCAATTCTTCTATATTTTTAATTTCAAGATGGTGTTTCTTCTTCTAAAGAGGGGTCTCTGTTAAACACGTGCCATTCACAAGCGCTTGGCTTTTCTGAGGAGATCTACAATGAGTTAAAGCACAGCAGGATAATTTCTAGTCTTTCTTGGACAAAAAAAAGTTACTGTTTTTGCCTTTTTTTTTTAAAGAGTGATTTCCCATTGATTGTTCAGTAGGAAATACTAGAAAGTGGCTTGGTTGGCACACAGTGCCAGGAACTTGTCCTGTGTGAACCAGGTCCCTTTTACATTTTCTATTTATGCAGAACCCAAGTCAATTTAAATGATATATTTATCTGAAGGAGGGCACTTGTCCAAATTACTAAAAATACCAACAGAGGCTTCAGGCAGACGTGTCTGGTAAGTATTTTGTGTCTAACGTTTGTGGTAGACAAGCCACACTTGAAGGCTTTAAGTGGTTCAGCGATCTCCTGGTGTTGGAATTCGTTTTTTTTCTTCTTCCTTCCTTTGTTTGGGTTGACTCGTGAGGTCTGGTTTCAGATTTTGCTTACTCACAACTGAAGGGATGTTGGCGAGTGCTGCATTTGAGAAAGATTGAAGTGAAGACTAAACAAGGATGTTAGAAATAGACATCAAAAAGTATATAAATAAATAGAGTAATTAGCCAATGAGATTACAGGCAATGTGTGTATATGTTTATAAATATAATACACTCGTATTCTTGTTTGCAGTCTTGTTTGCAAAATACCCTGTGATATTTTGGGATGCTCTTTGCCTCTTTCTCTGCACGCTGAAATTGGTGGGTGAGATCTCAGGACCTGGCTGTTTTATGCAGGAGGGTGGCTTTGTGTGTGGGGAGGAGAGTCCCTCCTCCGCGGCCTGGAGCGCTGCACGTTTCCAGAACCGTGCGGATTTCTCCAAGTCCAAGCTCTTCAACATTAAAGCAAGACCCTTCATTTTAATCATTAGAGAATGAATCCAGTGCTAATAGCACTTAATTGTTTCACTAGAATGATCTCCGTTGGTTTTGGCAGCCGAAATGAAAACAATTCCAAATACCATCAAAGGAGCTTATCCACACACAGCATGTACAGGCGGAGGGGTTTGATACACAACGGTGTGTTAATATCATAACATCTCCTAATGCTACACACGGGTCTGTAATCCTTTTCTCTCTCGGTCTATGATCTTGGAAGGTCCGATGGGTAAAAGGAATAAAATAGACACGGAAAATCTTGGTCCTTGCCCCTGAAAATAACGCAGCGACGGTCTCTGGGCTTCAACCATATACTTATATTAATCTTGACTTTCTTGAAGCTTGCCCGCTAGTTTAAATTTGTATGCGACATCAAACATACCTTTTCACATATGTTCTTTCCAGATTTTTTTTAACAGTTACTTAGCAGTTTATAGAAGGAAGTGAATGATCTCATCAAGCTGCTTAGAAATTAAAAAAAAATCTGTGCTTATTAATTATGCAGGATTAGTCTAATTATAATTCAGCAAATTAATTAGCGACAGAAGGTGTTCTGAAACATTGGAGTACATTTGCATGTTAAATGGAGAGGCTAGTCTGTAATATATGTAAATTTATGCATGGCTTCATAGTTTAATTTAAAAATTTGCAGCTGCATATGGTATGGGAGCAGGTGAAAAGTCAGTTTTAGTTTAATGATGCTAACAAACATTGGATGCTGTCCTGTCTTAGGGAAGGAATGCGCTGAATGCACCCCTGTCTGCCAATCTATAAATCTGTCATAGGAATATAATGTTACACCAATGTTCAGATTCAAGGTCAGCTGTGACTAGACCCAGAAGTACAATAGGTGCAAATCGACCCACTCAATAGCCCTCGGGAAAGGGAGGAGGCAAAATGTGCCTGGACCCCGAGTCGCTGGGATGTAAATTTTGCCTCTTTAGCAAATGAATGCAGGTTTATTCTAGACAAACCCGGGTTAGGGACAGGCAATGCTCTCGCCTTCATCAATGAGTGAGAGCGTTGGGCTGAGTGATATCCACTCTGGCAGGTGTAAAATAGGTGCCTAACCTTGGTTCCCTCCCTAACGTTGGCGTCGGTGCAACTTCCTGATCTCTCGAAGTCACCGCAAAGTTATTACCAAGTTCTGCCTTAACTGCAGGGTAGAGAGTTTTTATGTGCCGGCCTCTGCCATCTGGCAGAAATAGTAAAAACCAGCAGACCCAGCAGCAGCAAAAAGGCTGTTGGTGTAATTGGTGCTCACTGTTCAGCCTAGCATGGCTCAATAGACAGCACAGATATTTTTTGAGAGCGATGGGGTAAGAGCACGGAAGAGGCAAAAGATGAAGGAATCCTAGATTTTGCTGGGTACAGGGGAAAAAAAAATAAAGAAAGAGTGGGGATCAGTTTCTGTGCCCATTTAACACCTATGTCAGCATTTTCTGGGGTCCAAAAGGTCTGCAAAGTAGAACTTGAGTTACATTTGCACCCATGTAGAGCTCTAAGGACAGAGTGATCCCAAAGAATGACTAGATTGACCCAGTATTGTAGAGCATCCTCCGGCCTCTGGTGTGTGATAGAGTCCAGCACCAAACCATGAGGGCACTGCTGGGGCTGGCAGAAGCAGAATGAAGAAGAATTTGGCTGTGTTTTTAAAATCCTGCTGGGTGTTACGTTCTGAGGCAATGAGCTTTATGAAATTTTTGTCACTATTAAAAAGAAGCAGTAAAATGACAAACATGGACTTGCAGGAGCGGTTCTTGGCTGGAAGAGCAACTTGATCTATGCGATGGGGTAAGTCAATTTCGAGGTGCCTTGACTTCCCCATCAGTGAAATGTGTATAAAAGCCTTCCTTTCCTCCTGTCCTTTGTGTATCTTTTCTCCAATAACAATTTCACAACGTGACTGTGCAATGCTTAGCACAGTTGGAGCCCACAGATACTGTAATAAACCGGGGAATATTATCTGAACGTCCCTTTCAACAACCCGTCAGCCCAATCCTCTACTCTATTACCTCCCTGCCTATTGACTTTTGATTATGCTATGGCATTTGGTCCTGTGCCAAATGGCATGAATAATATGGATCTTACAGTATAAATAAGCTTTTAGCCATTGTCTTGCAAGTTACTGGAAAGTTTTGGTGTGGGAGGAAGGAGGAAAACCCAAAGGGGAAGGGAAACTGCTCGCATTGCAGAGAGTCCTCCAAAGACTTTTTGGAGAACAATTGCAATTACAAACACGCTGTTAGTGTTGTGTTTCATTTTCAATTCGAACCCATAGAGTTCAATTATTATTTTCATTAATGGTGTCAGGTTTTCATCAGAGTGCACAAACAAGGAGGTTTTCCTTGGAGATTTTTTTTTTTTTTCCTAGCAAATGTGGCCATGCCAAATAACTGCGTTCAGCGCCGAGAAATGACTGTGTGTGTAACCGGCAGCGCGCTCTCCCCCAGCCCTTGTTTCTTGAAAATGGGATCATTTTGCAAGACAGAATAAGCATTTACCAACTGAGTGTGAACTGCAGCGGAGGATGCCTGTGCCTGCTGCTGCTGCTCCCGGAGACTGGAACAGAGATGAAAATTGTGCAGAAGGTGGAAGATGTACAGAATATAAATATCACGTTTACTGACGTGTTTTGGGGTTGGATGACATATTGCAGATTTACATTCAGTTACTATTTGTTTGGAAACTAAACTCTTCCAAAACAGCCGCTAGACATAAGGCAGAGAGAAATGCAATGTTCTAGGCTGCAGAGAGATGTGATGTTTGAGGAGGAATTGTTCTGTGGTGAAGGTGGGAGACTGGGAGTCGGAGATGAATTCAATTTCAGTGGTTGCTGTGGACTCAAGGTGCAATGTTCTTTCTTGCTCCATCTGAAATACAGGATACCAGCACTTTCATCCTGTACCTTCTTTAATACATAATGTCAAGTGGTACTTACTCAAGTGTCATTAAGACTTCTGGGCATGGCCAACAAATCAGAATCGGAACCAGTTTTAAGATAGGTTCTTCCATCCTGTAACTTTGAGGTTGATTTTTAAGGTAGTCTGATCTGTTCCTCTGCCTTAGCTGAATCACAAACCTTTTCTTGTTCCATTTTTGCGTCCATCTCCAGCGTCAGCTTCTCTGAGCTCAATGTCACAAGGGGCCGGAGACTGTACAAATCAGACACTTACTAGTAATGGTCTTCTGCCTTCCCATGGTGTTTCTAGGTGGCCTTTCAGGTCTGAATACCAGGCACACAAAAAATGACCCTAAATAATGGTCCCACATCAAAACTTAAACTTTAAGCTTTGAATCTGCATGGCAGTGATTGACTTGGTGTGGGAGAAAGAAAGCAGGATGTTAAGCAGTAGATGTTGGTAAATGACATCGGACTGTTAGCCTTGGAAACCTGAATTGTTTTGATACTTAAAATTATCTGGTGTTTCTAATTTATTTGGGGGATACAGTGCTGTGTGGCATTTTAAAGTCTTTTTTGAGCTTTTCTCCTTTTTTCAAACTAAAGCACTAATTCCACCTGTTCTCTATTACACTTATCTGATCTGCATGTCCTCATATGCTTTGCATTGCGCGCGTCTTGGAATGAGCATGCTGTTATCGATAGATTAAATATTAATTTAATAATAAAGATGGGCCTAAACAGAAAACTTCTGATCTAGACTTTCCCCAGTGCGAAGGATCTTTGTGTCCTGTAGATTTTGGTCCAAACCACCTTGATTTAATAATAAAAATACAAATATACAAAAGCTTCACATCTTGAAGCCAGCTTTGCTTTTGCCATTACAGTTCTGTCAGCATCAGTGCGGTTCCTCCTGATCTGTACTCCTTAGACCTCTGCAGGAGCAGACTTTATCTTGGCAAGCATCGATTTCAAAGCTGGAAAAGAATTGGAGAGCACTGGAAAAGGTTCCTTGTAGAAGTCAGGATCAGTGCCTGGAAGCTGAGAGACAGTCAGGGGTGAGATGAGGAGAAGGATGTGATGGCAACGTATGGGTCTGTGTGGGGCAGACAGTGCAGGGGGAAGTGTAAAAATAAGAATCATAGAAATTCATGAGGAAGGGACCTCAAGGGGTTTGAGGACACCTAACTCATCTCTCTCGCAAGGCTGAGGAATCCTCTGGTTGTCCTCAGCACGCAGAGGTGTGGAGCAGGAGAAAGGCCTTACGAGGTCGGTGACCCCATAAGTGAAGAAATGACTGTGAATTAGGGCGGGAGGATGGAGAAGTGTTTCATGGTTTTGCCATTAGGAAATGAGGACATTGGTGGGGGCAGGAGTAGAGCCATAATGTTGACGTGCGTTTTTTAGTGCAACTGGACTCTTTCTATTAAAAAAAATACAAGTGACAAATGAACAGCCAACTCCTCTTCTCCTGGCCTGGGCTTGGGACTTCGTATCAGCTGAGTCCTGCTCCCTTCTCTCACACTAAATCTCTGACAAACTCAGAAAAGTCTTTTTGACCTACATATGTTGGTTTTCACATTTGTTAAACTGGGTTCACACTTTATGCACAGGAGTTTTGTGAAGATTAATTAGCTGCTGTTTGTGGAGTATCATATAAATACTCTGGATTATTGTAATAACCTCACTCATTTCTCACACAGTATAAGGTGTGTGTTCATTTCGAGCGCCTTTGTGCAATGCCTGATCCCACACTGACTATAACTGCTGGAAAAAGGGAGGAAATTTTCTCATCAGCTCCCTAATAATACCCACTGACATAATAGAACAAAATTACTCCAGAGATAAATACTCAGATTATAAAGAAGTCTTCTACTGTGATATTCATTAAAATCGAGGTGATGATATCAAATAAATGCAATTAATTGATTTTTAAACGCTGACCTTCAAATGCATGTGCAGAATCTGACCTAATCCCTTTGAAAGGAAGATATTTGAAGTAAAACCTTCTACTTTGTCGTGTTGTGGCATCGGGTAGGGTTACTTGTCACACTTATCTCAGAGTTTGCAATGCCAAGACACACACAGGAGAGTCAAGAGGAGGATGGGAGCCCCTGATCTCAGAATTTCCTACCTTTGATGGGGTTGGAGTCAGGCCCTCACTCTAATGATAGTTTTGTGGTTCATAGTAAATTTAATCTTAATATTGTTTAACTGGAGCAAAGATATTCATAATAATAGCTTCCTTTTTTTTTTTCTTTGTTTACTTTGTGACTTTTTGGAATGACTTTAATTATTTAAGCAGGATGCCACCATATCTTTATATTTTCCTTAGATTGTAGCATCATGGGATTTGCTGATAAGCAGAACCGTACTAGATGGCAGGCGTGTTCTCATGCCAAAAAATGACTGAGGCCATGAATCCAAATCGTAGGGTAACCCTGACAAGACAGGATTGTCTCGGTGTTTGCTTTACAAGGGATATTTTTGAAGCATATCCAGAGACTCCTGATCAGTTAAAAACAATGTTTTATCTCGTGGTTCTGTACCTGTATTTTAGGAAAGCACAGAAGGAGGGTAGGGAGGTTAGTTAAGATGTAGAACCAGGAGTCAGGAGATGCGAGTCCTGGTCCCAGCTCTGCGCCAGACCTGCCATGTGACGGGGACCCGTTCCCTCCCAGTTTCCAGGCCCTGGCATCCCTGCCTGTCGGATGGTGAGTTACACCACCTGCTGCACAGGGGTTTGTGAGGCAGAATTAATTGCAGTTTAAGTCCCACAGAATGGCGCTATAAAAGCGCAAAGCATATTATCTATTTCTGTGGTTCCATGTGGTGAGACTAATCAGTCCCAGGTCTTGTGGCAGGGTTTTAAAAAAAATATTAATGGATTTTTTTTTTAAACTACACCTTCTGTTGCACGTGGGACTGCTCTTTAGGGCTTCTGTCTAGTCCTGTTGAAGTCACAAGAAAGATTATTATTTTTTTTTCTGACTCCAACAGGATTTGATTAAGGTTCTTCTCAATCACCTGAGATGGAGGATAAACATTCTGAGGGGCGTGGGACATGCTTTCTAGCTCTAGCCACGTTTTTAAGTTGCCTGAGGTAGGTCCAGAACATAACGAGAGAGGCAAACAGAGAGAGGTGGGGAGTCTGGCTCAGCAGATGCTTTGGAAAGAGCTTGGGAGATGCCAGAACCTCACCTGCTTTACCCTTCCCTCTCTTGCTGCCCATGGACAGCCCTCTGCAGGGGAATTTCTTCTGCCTCAACGATGTTGCCTCACCTGCTTTACCCTTCCCTCTCTCGTTGCCCATGGACAGCCCTCTGCAGGGGAATTTCTTCTGCCTCAACGACGTTATGGATCATCTGAGTGTTCCCACTCCGCTTTCCCACCGAGTCGGATGGGATTGGGGATAAAGAGTTGAGATAACGCAGCTGTCTTTGTACTGGAGTGAAAAAGGGGCACTTAAATGATTCATCAACCAAACTCCTCAGCATGATGGTAACTCCCAGCAGGAGGAGCAGTAACTTTTAAAATAGCTCCCTCTAAATCCTAGAAGAGGGAGTTATATTTAAGGTGGGATTCTGGAGACCTCTGCAAGTGTATCGGTCTGTGGATAGAAAGCTCAACTACGTGAGAGAGACAATAGGAAAAAAAGGATAAGTCTATACTTATAGCTTAATTAATTTTATGTCTATGCATTAAGTTAATCAGGTGTTCTATAGCAACGCCAGGATTTTTAGTGGTAGTCATTCAAAAGTATTTAGGTTTTCCCCCAGATGTTGATCTATGAGATGGCTGGGCCACGCTCTCGCGGCTTGGCTGGCGTCGGAGTTATCCGCTAAACTCATCGCTAACGCCGCCCTTCGCAAGGAACAAAGGCCAGCTAAGAAACATGAAAATGAGCTAATTTTTTAAAATTCTGTTTTTTTTAAATTTTTTTATCTATGTACAGATTAAGGCCAAAAACTTTCTTCTGCCTCAACGATGTTATGGATCATCTGAGTGTTCCCACTCCGCTTTCCCACCGAGTCGGATGGGATTGGGGATAAAGAGTTGAGATAACGCAGCTGTCTTTGTACTGGAGTGAAAAAGGGGCACTTAAATGATTCATCAACCAAACTCCTCAGCATGATGGTAACTCCCAGCAGGAGGAGCAGTAACTTTTAAAATAGCTCCCTCTAAATCCTAGAAGAGGGAGTTATATTTAAGGTGGGATTCTGGAGACCTCTGCAAGTGTATCGGTCTGTGGATAGAAAGCTCAACTACGTGAGAGAGACAATAGGAAAAAAAGGATAAGTCTATACTTATAGCTTAATTAATTTTATGTCTATGCATTAAGTTAATCAGGTGTTCTATAGCAACGCCAGGATTTTTAGTGGTAGTCATTCAAAAGTATTTAGGTTTTCCCCCAGATGTTGATCTATGAGATGGCTGGGCCACGCTCTCGCGGCTTGGCTGGCGTCGGAGTTATCCGCTAAACTCATCGCTAACGCCGCCCTTCGCAAGGAACAAAGGCCAGCTAAGAAACATGAAAATGAGCTAATTTTTTAAAATTCTGTTTTTTTTAAATTTTTTTATCTATGTACAGATTAAGGCCAAAAACTGGCTAAAGGTTCTCATTTAAAAAAATTAATAAAGCCTTTCCGCAATTCTCCTGTTACCCCTAAATCAGCTTCATTTAGCGCTAAACCTTCCCTCCTCTTTGCTCCCCCCCAAGTCATTTTTATTCTAATGCTGCAATAAATATTAATGCCTTTCCCAGATGCAACCACTTAAAATATATATGTATATATAACGACCTACCAAATACTTCATACAGATGCCCAATTGCAGCTAAAATTTGACTGGAGGAACTCTGAAAGAAAAAAAAGAGAGATGGGGTTCAGTTAGAAGAGAGAGAAAAATTCTTGTGTGTGCATCTAAATAAAACTAAGTCTAAACCTGGGGTGATGGAGGGAAATCTGTCTTGGTGCAGTGTATCCAGTGAGCTCCCAAGAAACTACAAAAGTCTTGGCACAGGTGATATATGTGAGCATTGCCAGGTGCTCGAGTACTCAAACCCAAGGGCAGCACTTCCAAACGTGGGATGAGGAATTCCTGATGCCTGCTTTGGGATATCTTAAAGGTGCACAGTTTTCAACATCTGAGGGGTTCGGCAATTCCAAAAAGTCTTGACACCTTTCAGTTGTCTCAGGTGGGACTCCAGAATTGCCCTTGGTTAAATATCCTCCTAAATACCCCAAAGCTGAACACATTTGCGTGCTGAATGCTGCTCATTGCAAAGCGAGGAGAGTGCTCTGAGTCTTGTAGGAGCAGACGGCTCGGAGAGAAAGGAGAGATCTGTTTTCTGTGTGGTTTTAACGGACAATACATCTGTTGGTGTGAATCAGCACAGAGCTAATTGAAATCCCAGTTAATTTTCACGTACACTGCTGATTTACCTTTGCTGGGGATCTGAACCCCGATTTTCTGGAGACCTCTAGCAGGAAATAAAAATATAAATAGAGTTCATTGCCATGTAGTGTTGCAGAGTCCGACCACGGATACTGTTAAACACACCCTTAGAATTTGTACCTTTTTGTATGTGCCTTTCAGGGGTTTGGGGAATGTTCAGCGCCGTAATCTCAGCCCTTCCCGACGCCGGTTGAGCCGACACAGCCCACTCTTACCGACACCTTTCTTTGCTCTGATCTTCTTCATTCTTTAGTTCGTGTTGTGCATTTTTCTTATCTAGATGAATAGGGATGTAAGAATTAAAAAAAAAAGCCCAAAAAACTTAAAAAGGAAACTGGAAATTTTCCTGAATAATTTGATCTTATATTTTTCCTTGAAAGTAGCAACTTCTTGTGGATTTTTGTTTGCAATTATCCTCCAAAATAGCTAGGAGCTTATTGTACAAGTGACTTGCCTTGCTTTCATTCTACAGTTTAGTTCTGTTCTGCAGCTTTCCCTTCCATAGGTGGATCTCAGTAACAGAAGCAGTTTATGGATCTGCAAATATCTTTTTCATATCTGTAAGAAGAGGGCAGGATAAAAAGGAGTGTTTGTGAGTAAGGTTTCTGGCTCAAATTCTCCTGTGAATCTTTGAGTGTGCCAGCATCCATCGCGTTTTTCCTTCTGAAAATGTTCTTACAGATAAAATCTTGCTCAAAGAATCATTCAAATAAAAGAGGTCACAGGTTTTAGCGGGAGGAGTGGAGAAGACTGATTTAGAGAATCTATTCACTCGGTGCTGCTCCTGAGGCACCAAGTTGGGTAGGATTTTGGGTTGGGGCTCCGTGGGGGTGACCAGGGCTCTGTTCACAGACGTTGCCCTCTGACAGCCGGGCACCGACACGTCCCTCCTGCTGCCCCCGGTGCCACCTCACAGAGGGACAACAGCAGGACACAGGGATGTCACCCTCCTCGGGGCCACGGGAAGAGCCAGTGAGCTCCTCGAGTCGTAAAACGAGAAGGAACGACGGGGATAAAAATAAGAGTCTGCAAAATGCACACAGAGAGAAAATAAATATTTCAGATATTTCTAAAATGTTTGTGAGGGATTTAAGGAAAAAAAAGGAACATTTTAATTTTAAAAGCTCACTGGAAGGATGTGTTTTGTGACAGTCATTTTCTCTGACGTTGTCTGGGTCTTTTTTGCGGGTCGAGTTGTTGGGAGGTTTTCGAAGGGTTTTGTTTGTTCAAGCAACATATAAATGGATCAGATCCTGCACTATTTCTTTGTATGTTTGGGGCAGATGGAAGAGAAATACCGCTCTGTAAGTGGTGCAAAGGAAGGAGCAATAAGAAGGGAGAGCGAATTTCTGCTTTATTGTCTTGCGTTAGGACTATTTTGGTGGTTGTTGTTGGTAAACCCTAGAAAATATACATCTTTCTCCTTTAAAGTTCTAATTCAAGGCATGAATGTGTGAGTTCTGAAGGGACTTAGGGACTGCGGTAAAAAATCGTTGTCATAGTAACAGAAAGGGAAATAGGCCTGGCTCACCTGGGACTTTAACTTACTGCAAAAGCGGATTTTTTTTTTTAAGGAAAGCACTCAGCAAGAGAAATAAATAAATAAATTGTTCTTTGTATTCTAAATCAATTCTTCAACTATTTATTTTTTCTTATATCCAAGTCGTCTTTCCTTCTAAATCTTATCCTAAAGTCTTTGAATTTTTTATTTTAATTGTTGCAGTTAAATCCATTTCGTCCGACAAATGGAAATGAAAAGAATCCCTGAAAATATTTTCACTTGCGATAGAGGATGCCAAAAAAATTTCTTGCCTGTTATGTCTGATTTTGAAGACTTGCTTGTTTTGTTTTTAATCCAACAACTGTGGTTTTTCATGGAGTTTCTTTACCTCTGAAATTCCCAAATTTAATCAGATTAATGAGCTAACAAAGGGGTGAATCCTCTCCTCCCTGGATTTGACACAAAATTAGGTGGAAAAGGTTATAGAAAAATGCCTGCCTGATATTCCTGATATTTTTAAAATGGAAAAATCTATATGTTCTAGTGCATAGTGTTGGATACGCCAGTCGAGCACGCTGGGGATTCAACTTGTGTACATGGCAAGCTAAACTCTACAGAATAATAACACATAAAGATGGGCGTGTGTGACAGGGCAAAAATAATTGGCACGAGAAGTTTGTACGATGTTAATAGGTTTATCTGCTTGGACGGCGTGAGCTGTCATGTATTACTCGAGGTGGGGTTTTTGTTATCCTCTCTCAAAATCGGTGTAAGATTATAATCTGGACTCCTGGCAGTTCTGCTTCTCTGCTTCACTTACTGAAATCTTAATAACTGAAAACATCGTCAGGATGAAATCTCTGCAGCTTCTTCTGGGAGCTGTATTTGTTTCTGGTTTTTAATACATTCTAAGTAGTTTCGAGGCTTATCTGCCTCAGAGTTGCCCTGTCCGTTTTTGTAGTTTTTACAATAACGTTATCCTTCTATATTGTTTCACGGAAAATCCCTTCAGACAGCGAAAGAAAGCCCTTGTATGTGAAGGAGAGATAAAGAGAGAGACAAAAAGCGTGTGGTCAAACATGCACCGAGGAAATGGGTATAAATCGGAGCAGATACATTGATTTATACCAGCCAGCAGCCCAGCTCTGGGCATTACAGTCACATTGGTTGTACTTTACCTTTTTTTAACTTATTTGTTACAGTTTGGGTTTGTTTTGTTTCTGTTTTGGTAAGTTCTTACAGTCCTGGTCTACTGATAGCCCATCATGTAAATCACTGTGGTGTATGCTTTAAAACAGAATATAACAACATGTTTTGTTATGGTTCATAGAAGTGACATGGTTCTTTATCTTTCCAGATTCTTCTTAAAATTTCGTTTTGTTGTGGTTCACAGAAGTAACGTGGCTCTTTATCTTTCCAGATTCTTCTTAAAATTTTTTCTCAAGTGCAATCAGAATTGTTTGAAAACAGCAGGAAACCCAAGAGATATGAGACGGTTCCAGGTAAGTTTTGTAAGGCATTAACTTGCCTCCCTTTTTTTCTTTTTTTTTTCCCTCCCTTCTTGCCTATATTGTTCATAATAAATATGAGGACAGTATATGATAAGCCATATCACATATTGCTAAAGTTTTTCTCCATTTGTTGTGTTTAAACCTTTTTTTCCCCTCTTTTTTTCCTCTTTTTCCACTCTGAATCCCCAAGGGGAGGTGGTGTACTGTACCAACCAGCAGTGGATATTTGATTTGACACCCTCGGGCAAAGCACTCGCACATACAGCTGCCCACAGCAGGGATCGTGTTTGTGATACTTAGATGCCTCAGAATTTTTCAAAGTAGCTCTGTACGTGGTACACAAGCAGCCTCCTCATTTCCCTCCACTCCCAGTCTCTTTTCCATCTCTTTTGCCTTTTAACTCTCTCGTGCCCTCCCTTTCAGCTGCTTTTAAAAAAAGAAGCCCGACCAGTGATGGTCACTTTAAGATCTCACGCGGCAAAGCAACAAGGCCCGTGGGACGATGACCCAGCTGCTTTGCAGTGAAATCTGCCACTGGTTTCATCATAGCTGTCGCTGATGGATTGTGAATCCCAGCTAATAAAAACACAGAAGGAGGTGAAGTGTGTCACTGGTGAGGAGAAAGGCAGGCGCAGTCTCCCAGCTTTCAGACCCTAACCTTTTAAGCAGCTAGGTTTAATAAAGAAGTATTTCCCTGTAACTTGGCCCTCACAAAAATGTAAATGGAACGCTCATGCCTTTTACATCCTGGATGCAGCGTCCTCTCCGTGTGGTGTGGAAGGTGGAGGAGGCTGGAGAGAAGTGATGCTGGAACTAACTCTGGTGCAGTTGGGAGGGAGGCAGCGTGGTCACGGTGGGACACGACTGCAGTCAGGTGGTTGGACTGTCCCACTAATTTGTTGGGAGACCTTTGATGGGCTATTTTTCCTTTCTTTTAATGTATATTTCCACCTCTCTGAGTGGGGTTGCTCCTCTTGGTAAAACTTTGTGGTCTTGATTCAGGAGAGCACATTCATGCTTTGCCAGCCAGAGCCTTTGACACCTACTGATGAAAATCAGGCCTATCCTTGTAAATGCTGCTCCTGCTTATTATCATTATTATTATTGAACCTTCATTGGGTCACATCCCTGGTACAAAGAGGATTTTAGCTTATTGAGGGGGGTGTGATTTTCTGGCAGATCCACAAGACTTGTGGTGGGAAGGTGACATCCTTAGGCTTGGCAATTCCTGTTTCAGTGCTTGGCCACTTGCATCAGTTTCCTCATTTATAAATGAAGTTAAAGCTCCACAGGAGTTGAGAGTTGTTTAAAACTTTCCACCAAAACATGTTTTCACAGACCAGTGATTTTTTTAATTTTACTAGCAATGAAAAATTCACGGGAGGTATATTTTTATTTAAAACCTAAAAAAAAAAGTTTAGCTTTTAAGAGAACTGCTGCAAAACCAAAGCTTCTGAAAGCTCCAAAAATGTTAAAGAAATGTAGGCAAAAAATAGAAAAGAGTTAATTTTTTGTTTTGAGCAGAAATAAATTTGAAGAAAAATTCCTGACCAACCTAATTTTTTTCACTAGTAGTTTAAAGAGATTGCAGTGACTTCTTCTCTCTGTGTTTTCAGAGATAGTAAGACATGAGAAAAAAGAGGTGCTCGTTGTTAGGAAATTTATTCTGATTTTTTTTTTTTCAAAAATTCACGGGAGGTATATTTTTATTTAAAAAAGAAAAAAAAAGTTTAGCTTTTAAGAGAAGTGCTGCAAACCCAAAGCTTCTGAAAGCTCCAAAAATGTTAAAGAAATGTAGGCAAAAAATAGAAAAGAGTTAATTTTTTGTTTTCAGCAGAAATAAATTTGAAGAAAAATTCCTGACCAACCTAATTTTTTTCACTAGTAGTTTAAAGAGATTGCAGTGACTTCTTCTCTCTGTGTTTTCAGAGATAGTAAGACATGAGAAAAAAGAGGTGCTCGTTGTTAGGAAATTTATTCTGATTTTTTTTTTTTCAAATGGCAATTTCCATAAAGAAAAAACACCAATTAGATATCATCTGCCAAGAATGTGAAAAAAAAAATCTGAGAGTAAAGGAGAATTCAATTTATAGGATGTAAACAGATCGTGTTAGCTCTTAGAGCCAGCTCGAGTAGCTGATTGTGGAATGGGATGAAACATAAATACAGGGGCTCTTTTGGGTTGGTTTGGTTACGAGTTTGTAAAAAATCTTACCTGAGGGTATCCTGATTAGCACCTGGGGATTCTAGGCACTGCCATATTACAAATAATATTGGTTATAACAGCCAAAATAGAAAATCTGGATCCAAACACACCTGAATGCTGAAGCAATTGAGATCTGATTTCAGGCTCGTGGCAGCTCCCCCCTCCCTCTGGCCAGTGAAATCCCCCGTTTCCATCAGGTGCTGAACTGCAGGAGGATTTTAGATCTATTTTTGGGGGGCAGAAATCTCTCTCTAGTATCAAACTCACTCTTTGTTTCACCTCTGTATCTGCACACCCCAAATAGTGATGTTGTAGAGCCCAAAGACCTTCCAGTTTCCATGAAACGTTGAACAGGGAAACTAAAAGGAGTCTTTGAGCCCCCCCACCTTTGGTGATGGGACACCCCCTTCCTCCGGCCCATCCGCCTGGCATGGCTCTTGGATAGGAGAAAGTACAGCCTTGCTTTTGATCTTTGTACCAAAACCAGCAGTTTATTGGAGCAGAAAATGAGCTGGGAGAGACTCTTCATCTGGGTTTTCTCCCTTACAACGTGCCAAGCTGGGAAAATAGAGCCAAGTGAAACTCTCTGGTTATGTTTTTCGGGGCTTTCTGAAACTCCTCCTGCACTTTCCGTCCATGTGAGTTCATACCCTTTGAGTTTCATTGTGAGATTTCAGTTCAAACCCCCAAATTAATCAAGATCAGGAAAAACCACTAGGTTTAGCTTAGTTTTTGTCAAAACCAAAAATGTTGACAAGACTTTTTTTCAGAGTTACAAAAATGAACCCTTGGAGACGAATTGCAAAATACTTGAGGTTTTGAGTGAAAGCAGGATCTTCATTCAGGCTTGGTCAAAACTGGATGTGTTGGTTGATGAGCTTTGTTCTGGGCTACAGAGGTCAGTATGTATGAAAAAAAAGATACAAAAAGTAGTTCAACCACACTAGAATTTTACACGTTGGGAGTAAAAAAGCTGCGTGTTCCAAAGGAAATTAGCCATGATGAACTGTAAAGACAATAAGCACAGACAGCTTGGTTTCTGGCTGCCTCGTTGTTTCTCAGGGTAGAAACATGACTTCCCTGGATGTAAGGAAAGTTCAAGGGTGTTCATGAATGCTCCACTCTCTCCTCCTCTTTCGTTTCGTTTTTGTTTTGTTTTGTGCTTTTGTTTGATTTTTTGTTTTTAAATTTAGGCAAACACTTTTTGCCTGCTGCTCGCTGAGCGTGGGCTGGCAGCTGCCCTTAAAAGTCAGAAGTGGGGGACAAAAAGGTAGACTCCTTCAAATATCAGTGATGTGCTTGCACACAGCAGACATACTCATTTTAATTGTTAAGATTTACATCAGGCAAAGTAATTAATGTGCAGAATTGTTTATTAGGTTTGAAAGGACAGTTGTTCATCCTACCAGTACAGGAACATGGGAGCAGAGTAAAAGCAGGGTCAAAAAGCAGAGTGCAGTAGGGTACTTTATTCATTTTACGATTTAATTCATTGTGTTTTATTCTTGGGCCACATTTAAAACCTTTTTTTTTTTTCCTAATAAATTATTTGTACAGCTGTTGTTATTAAGGCCCTCCTCTTTCAAACATTTCCATGCATTTAACTTTCCTTATACAAACTTCTGCAGTGATGCTCAGCTGAGTATCTTTCAATTTGTATCTAGGTTTTTCTGCAGAACCAAATATATTCATTTTCAGTGGAGTAACGCTTGTTCAGAAGGCATTAAGATACTCCTTTTTATGGTTATTTTAAAAAACAGAAGAGAAAATCCCTATATCAAAGTTCTTATTTAAATTGCTACTGAAACCTGGAACTGAAAGGGTCTCATCAAAAAACCTTTTTCCTCTTTAATTGAGATTGAATGAAAGCCCAAAACTCAGGCTTTGTTGTTGAGACACACATATAAATAAAAGACATGGAAATAACGCTGTACAATACATCTTATTGAGTTCTTCCAGCATGGAAGAATGGTTACTCATGTCTGGAAAAGTGTCAAGTTAATGCTTCTGATTAGAGATGGGTGTGAAGCTCCACGGTTTGGGCTTGGTTTGGCTGAAAACCAAAGTTCCAGGGCGTTGGGATCCAGTCTCCGAGCCCGGCCTCAGCCCCTCTCCTAGATGCGTCAGAAGATTCAGATATTTTGTGGCAAAGTTACAATATATTCAACTAAATTAAATGTTAGATTTCACTTATATCACACTCATTTAAAAAAAAAAAAGGGGGGGTGGGGAGAAAAAGGACTGGAAAGGTTACATTAACACTGCATTGTAAATTTAATGCAGCTCCAGATGCCTGAAGAGGTGGTTTTGTTTTGGTTTAGGTTTTTTTTTTTTTAATCATTCTGTAGTTTGGAGAGCAACACCAGCTGCTTTGTGATCACATTAACTATTTGAAATTTGCTTTGATATTAAGTAGAGCTTCAAAGATGCAATGAAAATCTCTTAACTTTCGTTTTTTAAATCAAATACAAAGGTTTTCTACTGTTGAAAAAGAAGTTGTACCCCCCAGAAGTTAAAGGATGTCTGATCATTATTTTAGTGGGTTTTTTACCCAGTAGTAACATAATTTTACTGTGAATCACTGACTACTTAATGTCTGTCAGTGGCTAAAGCAGGGAAAGAGAATCTTTCTAGAACTAATGGATATTTTCATGGTTACTTGATGGCTGCATGAATACATATGCAGATCGAGTAATACGTCCTTGTGAATTTAACTGAAGCAAATATTGGTTAGTTATCAATGAAAATATTTCTGAAGAAAGATTGTCAGGGGAAAACTGAAACAAGCAGTGTGCTAAAATCCTCTGTTTGCACCGTAGTGCTGCCTAGTTGAGTTCTGCAAATCTGAGTTTTCCACAGGTATTGTCGTTGCTGTCGCTGCCTTCTCAGTGAGTGATTCTCCCAGGAACAGAATGGGAAAAAAAATAAATATGATGCCCTCCATTTAATGAGGACTTCTCCTAGAGAACTTGATTGAAGCCCAATGATACTTAATGGTAACGAGCGGTGTGTAATGGGGGACAATAATTCTGTGGAATTAAGATGAGGCACTTCAGCTAAAATGCTTCAGCTGAGACCTGGTGCTAAAGCATTAGGCTCCTGTTGATTGGGAATTCGGCTTCAGCCAGTAACACACTGATTAAACAGATCCATGGTGGAGAGAAATGGTACCAGGCACCAGAACATCAGTACTAACAATGGTCATCTTTGAACCGACATGCTTTTTTAGAAACAAAAAGGGAAAGGTCAGCAATTGCCCTCTGTTTTCAGCAGAAGGCATGACATGGAATGTTTCCTGGCAGGTAACCCCCCCTCTAGGTGCTCTAGGGAGAAAGAGAAAGGAAAAATAACAAGGTGTATCCCTGGGGAGGTTTCCTTCCTGCCCTTAGAGTGGTTGGATCAGGTCGACACCAGGAACGTGAGCAAAGCTGGCCCTGTTGGAGACTTCTCCCCATTGGCTTTGAATGGGGAGCACTGAAGGATGTGTGTCGTTCAGGAAAAAGAAACATGGGTGAGAGTGGTGGGGTAATATTGAGAGTTAGGGGTGTAGTCTGTAAGAAAAAGGGACAGCAAGAATAAAACACAACTGGTCTAAATCAAAATCCTTTTCAGGGATGGTAAAAGAATGTGGCAGAGACCCCTGTGGTCAGTGTTGGATCTGGATAGAAGTCGCTGAGCTTTGGTCAGAAAGATGACTATAATGACTGGGGTCGTTATGGGGGACTAATTCCCCGGGTATAGATTGCAAAACAAACACAACTCGTATGAGCAGAGTCCAAAGCTGTTGCTGGATGGTGGATTTCTTCATCAGGGAGGGACTGACCCAACACAAGGTGATGTGTGTGTGGTATTTTAGATTCGATATGAGTAAGGGAAGGACTGACTGCAACTGCAAAAGGAAAAACACTCAAGGAGCTTAATGTGCTCAGCTCTGAGGAGCCGGTAGCCACTGAGGCAGTGAGTTGCCAGAGTTGTGTATCATCTATTAAAAACAAACCCCAGCTGAGATTCCATGTCTCACGTAAGCTTTACCACTAGAAAGAAGGATGCATTTGTACCATTGTACCCCACTGATTTCTTGTTTGGAATACAATATACTGCTTTAACTATGTTTAAAAGAGAATGAAAATGAAATTGGAGCAGGTGCAGGAATGGGTCATTAAGGTGACTGGGGAGCAGAGAAGAGTTTGGCTCAAATACTTTAGTGACACGCACTGAGAAGGGACGTAACTGGTGTTAAGGACCAACTGACTAGGAATAAATTCCCTAACCATCAGGACAAGTAGGCTTTCAATCAAGAGGAGTACTGAAGGCAAAAGCTTGAAGGTAATTTTATCAAAATGGGTGTCTGTAACAGCAGGAGACTGGGTGTCAGCAACCCAGGCCTTGTCTCCAACCCTGTGCCCCTCAATCTGAGGAGCCCCCATTCCTGAAATGAAGGCCTTTGGCGTAGATTTTGTCTGTTGGCCCTGAGTTTGCAGCTCAGGGAGGATTTCCCAAAGAATTCGATGGAAGTTTTGAGCAGAGAGAGGCTGCTGGCTGTTTTCAGATTGTTTATCTTATTCCTAATCCAACGATGAAGCAAACACATTGTATTGTAGCATCCACTCCTGTGTTACTCGCTCGACCCAAACGCCTATTGACATCAATGGGAGCCCTGTCCAAGTGAAGACAGCAGGATGAGGCCTGACATCTTTTCTTCCACCCAGCTGGAAAATAATAATAATAATGATGATAATTTTTAAAATCCTCAATAGTAGTTATTCTTTTGAAAAGTTAAAATAACATGGTGCTGTGACTAGAGAGTTAGAAGGGAAAGTGCATCAGGAATGTAATATTGTTTCCAGATGTACAATGTCATAAAGAATTTTTTCCACACTTGGAATGGTAACAGGAATTTTTTGAGAGAGATCATTTACACAGTGATGAGATATGTTACATGTAAGTAAATGCCTGTATGCCTGGAATGTTTGTACCATATGTCTAAATAGGTGTCTGTGAGTGATACAGCTTTTATATATGTGATGATGTGTATTTACTTGCATGTATGTGGTTTGAAGAGGAGGATACGTTGGAATATAGAAATACTGATATAACATATAGATGGAGAGGAGAGATTTTAGTACCCAGGTAAAGGTTTGTAGAGAAATACAAAGGTTTCAGCTGTGCAGGGGAGTGAAAGAGGGGCAGAGCAGCTCGGAGAACCTGAGTTTAATGTGCTAAAGAGAGTTTGACTGAATGTCACGGTAGGTGATCCCTCATCGGGGGTGTTGTGCAGGGATTACATTACACAAAACCACCCAGGAAACAAAAACAATACGGAGATACAGCACATGCATTTCTTCAGTACTGCTGGGGAATCGTTGGTTTGTGTCTGTGGCTTCGTACCTCATAGTGAGACCCTTACAGATTTGCAGAGAGAATCTTAAGAAGTGCCAAAACCACTGCTCAGAAGCCTGTAACTCCCTCGCTGTTCCTAGAGATGGAACCTCCATTTGGATGGGTGAAAGAATAACCCATTGCCCTGTTTGTGTCTTGCTTGACCGGTTGATCTCTGAAGCTCCAGCAGAGGTGATGGGCTGATCCAGCTGTGGGGCAGCACAAAATCTTTAGACTTTATGGTGCCCGTGTCAGATTTAGCCCTCAGCTACAATTACCGGAATTCTTGGCCTACCTGACATATTTTGATGTTCTTAGATCATTCCCTTAGGATTACATTTTGCATTAACTACTGATTTTAGGTAAAAGACCATCAGCTGAATAGGCATAGGAGCCAAATTATCATACGTAAGAAGAAGTGCCATCAGATCAGGAAAAGAAAAACTCACCAAAACCATTTGCCAGTAATTTGCCATTGCTGTGGACAAATCGGAGAATTTAAATCTCCAGGGAAGTTTGCACATCACCTTTCATCGGCACAAAATACAGGAGTTTGCTTTTTTTAAAAAAAAAAGGCCTGGAATGTTTTACGATGTTAGGAGAACAAGTGTTATTGATAAATATGTGTTCAGAAGGGTATTGGCAAAAATGCATAGAAATGGTTAACAAGGTAATGGTAAGAAACGTTGACCTTGATTTGTTTAGCTAAGATGTAAAGATTTTTGAAGGTCAAAGGTGTTCTTGTGTAGTGTTTTGGAGTCTAACTGTGTCTGACCCTCTAACATTAAGCTGCTGTGGCCTGCAGTTTTGAAGAGTGAAGCAAACCAGGGGGAAGGAGAGAAGGGGGAGAGAACAGGAAATGGAGTGAGGTGTTTCAGGAAGTTGTCAGGAGTTGACTGATTGATTCCAGATGGAAAGGGTCACCCGTCATGACCCAGGAAATACTCACTGGGGGAAAGCAGTTGGCTTGTGAAAGGGAAGGGCCTGGGAGTTAGAGACCATAGTGGAATGCACATTCCTCTTCCTTTTATCCATAAAACATGGTTTTTTAATCTTCAGTATAAAACAATTGGATTGCCATCTTCATCAGATAAGGGGGAATGAGTGGAGCGAAGTGAAGAAGTTCAGTAATTTTTATGTCCCTAATCTCACATGTTCTTACCCCACATCATGGATAATGAGTTGGCTGCCAGTGTCGGAGCAAAGATGACAAAGGTCTCTGCTGAATTTCAGCAGTACCTTAGAGATTCCTGCAAATAAGGTCCAAAGTGTTGAGAAGGTTCTGGTCCAGATCTAAACTTTGCGTTTTGTCCTGTCCCTGCGAACGCTGTATTTATTTACCTTAGGTCCCAGCCCGTGAAATGCCAAGTGGCTTTGACCCTCCTATGATGAATGGGAGAGGTAAATAGAAATGGAACTGCTCATGGAGAGAGGTCTGAAAGTGCAGCTTCCATTCCTGCTGGCTGAGGGAACAGAGGATGCTCAGCACTTGTCTTCTCAACAGAGGACTGTTTCTTGCCCTTTCTCGGGGTCTCTGCAGCTCTCACTGAGATGTGGCTCTGGTGTCGTGCACGTTTACACCCAAATGGTTATTCCAACAGGGAATGTGTGTGTGCTTGAAGTCTGCATATATTATAACGATCTCATTCTGAGAGCATGTGGGTGTGTGTTTATCACATACGTACCTTGTGTATGTGAGGTCAGATATGTATATATTATATAGTGTAACTGTATATATATGATATACTTTTTATTTACATTTGGTTACAATTTAAACACTTGTCGTAAATATTTCAGACACTGGAATAATTCAGGTTATTCCCCTGTTGCCGTGGTGTGCTCTGTGCTGGCCAGTGAGAGATTAAAATTTATTTCCATTGTTTAAGGGAAAATAATGAAGTGCATCTGAGTGGGTTCAGCTCTTTATGTCATGCGGGAAACCTTCGCTTTGGACAGGAGTCTCACTCCACCCAAATGTGCAATGATGAAATCAGTTGGCACACAAAAGCAACACATTTGGTGACAAGAATGCTGGAGTACAGCATGACAAGAGCCTTTTGGAATGAATTAAACTTGTCTCGAGAAAGAAAGTATTCTTTAAGCTCGCAGAATCCTATAGGAGGGCAAGGTTCCTCCTGCTGTATGCTGAGTGTAATTTTATCAACAATTAGAGCTTGACATTCCCTTACCTGGACTATGACAGCTGTATCTGTGAAAATTCATGAACACATCCAGGGTCAGGTTCTGAAGAGCTGTGAATTGCTGTAGCCCTGTGGCAGCTGAAGGGAGTTAAGCTGATTTACACCAACTAATGGCTGAAACCTGAAAGTTTCAATAGGACGCATCTTCTCTCAGTAGTTAAAGCTCAGTGTGTTTGTTTTTTCCTAAAAGCTTGTGGATTAAAGGCACATATTTCTGGATCTTATAGGATGTACAGCTTTGACTGTTGTATTGTAAAGGGAAAACTAAGTGGGATTAATTAACACATACTGTTACTTCCTCTAAGAATTCATATGCTATTGGAGCTGGGCAACGTAAGTCATGGCTAAGGTTTAAATTGCTTGATTTGGGG
Source organism: Calidris pugnax (assembly GCF_001431845.1). Lineage (NCBI taxonomy): Eukaryota > Metazoa > Chordata > Aves > Charadriiformes > Scolopacidae > Calidris > Calidris pugnax. The sequence continues at coordinate 1,579,770 of NW_015090849.1, forward strand.
TCCTCAGGCTGAGATGATTTTCAAGAGCCACGAAGCGTGCATAGGTCAAACCCCAGACATGATATTAGGTGCTGTTTTCACATAGTAGGAGTTTCCATTTCGCTCGGGCAATGGAGACCTGTATTTTCGGAGCAGATGCGGATACATTTGCATGTGTGTGCAGTGCAGCAGATGGCTCCGAGTCTGTATGGATGTATCAGAGGGCAAATTGCTGGGGTGCTCCCCAGCCTGCCCCCCTGGTTGGTATAGATAGACCTCTTTGCCATCAGCTATGCTACAGCACATCAGGGCAAGCTAAATTTAGGGCCATCTGCACTAGCTGGTTCATTATACAGTAAGGACTTTATATGGCCCTTAGGATGCTATGTTAAATGGAATTAATGCATAGAATGAAGGCTGAAAATATTTTCTTCCCTTCTTGTTAGGGAATAAACCCTGTAGGACGTGATGCTATTTTACAAACAGAACAGAGTTTTAACAGAACTGAATAATTAATATTTAATAAGTTGAATTTCAAAGTAAATTGTTTACCTGCCTCCTTTTTCTTCCATTCTGAATATCTAGGTTGTGCTGTCAACAACAGTGAACGTGGATGGGCACGTACTGGCAGTCTCTGACAACATGTTTGTTCACAACAACTCCAAGCACGGACGGAGGGCGAGGAGGCTTGACCCCTCCGAAGGTAGGATATTTGTATGAAGAACAGTACATAAATGAATGCAAAAACATATTACCCATTCTTCAATTTCTGTTTGTTTTCAGGGGGAACTACAGAACCTCAGGGGGTTTAGAGGAGGAAGAGGCAGGAAAACAGTGTCTACTGCATGCAAAATATGAGCCTTTTTTATATCTTAGAGACTGGCTCCCCCTTCTTCCCCCAATTTATTAATTAGTTCGTGCTGTGAAGATGAAAACCACAGAAACACTAAGTATTATCTGAATTTCAGACTCCTCATTCAGCCGGGATAGATTTTATTTCAGGCAAATTAGGCAACATGACATCTTAGTTAAACAGAACTGTTACAGCACAAGATGTGTATGAAAAAGTGTCACTAGTTCCCTTAAACAAACTACGCGCAAAGCATAACAATGCACAGAAGGGAACTGACACTAATTGATTTTAGTTTGTTTGGCTAAGCAAGACTCATGGCCATCTACAGGATGGGTTTTGGACTATATTAAAGCAATTACAAATACTTGTATCTGTTAAGCTTCAAACTGGTTGGCCCCTCCTCTCCCTCTTCCCATACATTCATTACCAACACGTTCCCCCTCTCTCACACAGACAGTGTACTCAAAATTACTTAGAAAATGCTATCTGTGTCTACTTTTCCCTCCCCTGCAGCTAGTGAAAGTGAGAAGAGCTAGTGATGTTAGTAGAAAAGACAAGCAAGGATATTATTTCATTATAATGTTTTGCTGCCCCACTTCTTAACTGTGCCCTATATCAACCTAAAAGAAGAATTAATGAACTGGAAGAAAATGATTGAATCAGTAAAGAATTCAGAGTGGTGTTAATTCTCCCCCAGCGGGCAGTGAAATGGTAGAAGGAAAATCCCAGGATTCCTAGCCTAGGAAGCCATCCAGTTTTTCCTTGACTGATTGGATGTGATTGACTGGCTGTTCAAAGGAGTCTCATGTTTTTGGAGCTCTGCCAAAGTTCCCCTCCACCTCTGACCCTGTCAACATTGGGAATGGAGTGATGGATTGACTTTGGTTATGGCCTGGAAACCATATTGGGTTCCTGATGGGATGTATAGTCCAGAGGCCTTGAACATATGGAAGAGAGGAGAAAAAAAAAATTCTACTCTATAAAATCAAGAAAATTATTAGAAATTTTCTTCTGGTAGGAATTGGAGGAAACATTTTATATTCTTGTACCTTTTATACTCATTGATAAACTTGATAATCTACCTCTCTTTCCACAGAGTTTAGCTTTTGTGTGACCGTATGCTAATGAGTGGGGTTTTTTTTCTAAAACAGCCTCTACACAATCATTTAAGCGTTTCATTTTTACACCCACTACAGTTGGCCTATTAGGCTTTAATGACACGATGTTAAGTGCCAGTAATGAATAGGCAAGTAATTAACACAAGCAAGGCAGAAAACATGCTTTTTATTTATATATTTATTTATTTATTCATTTATTTATTGGGCTTCGTGGAACGGTAAAGCAGCCTTCATGGGTGAATGGCTGGAGGGAACTTGTCCTAGGCCTCTGTCAGCTCCAGGGAATTCCTGCAGCAGAGCAGAAGCTCCAGGTGTGGGCAGGTGAAGCTGCTCTAAGCTCCAGTTTGCATCAAACATGGCTCAGGACTGCTTGACACGCAGAGAAATTGCTTGCACCCATCTGCTGCAGGGCTCTACGCCCAGGATCGCAACAGTCTCAAGACTTTGTGGGAGAAAAACCCCATAACCTGATGCTCTGATGTCCTTTCTGTTTTTTGTAGCCACACCGTGCATCAAAGCAATCAGCCCCAGTGAAGGCTGGACCACAGGAGGAGCCATGGTCATCATAATTGGAGACAACTTCTTTGATGGGCTGCAAGTTGTATTTGGGACCATGCTTGTATGGAGCGAGGTAGGTGGGGCTGCCTCCCTAAGGCTAAACTGAAGAAACACTCCTTTTCTGAGGAAAATGGAGGGGAAATGGTGATAATTCCCATTGCAATAATTGTACAAAATTGGTGGTGTCTAAGGTGGGCCATATAAAAGTTCGTGAAGGAAATTAATGGAATGTGTTTAGTCTGTGGAACTTGTTGCTGTGTGATATTATGGAGGCCAACTGCTCAGTAATATCCAGAATGGAGCTGGAGGTGTGTCTGGAGACAAGTAAAGATAAAGAAATAAAGAGCAGGTTAGAGTGTGGGAAGGAAAAAGAATTCCCTCTGGCTCCAGAAATAAAGCCAGCAATTAACCAATGGGCATAAGCAGTACAATATTCCTGATGACAACGTATCTTAAAATGTCTCTTCCTCTCCTGGAGGCAAGAAACAGGAGCACACGTATCACTTGCCTGATCCATGGTGTCTCCTGTGTAGGAATAAGCGATTTATTTAGTCATAAAACACGTTTGGAGGGTGGAGAGTGAAAGCGGGGGGAATAACACAGACGTGTCATAACCGTGCCTCTCCTTTTGTTGTGTCCCAGCTTATCACACCTCACGCCATCCGGGTTCAGACACCTCCCCGTCACATTCCCGGCGTGGTTGAAGTGACATTATCCTACAAATCCAAACAGTTCTGCAAAGGCGCGCCGGGCAGGTTTATTTACACAGGTAGGTGACTGCGACTCACGCCGGAGGAGCTCAGGCCCTGAGCCTCTTTGTTTTGGTAATCACTAGTGACAACTCCCTGCTTTCTTGCCTTCTTTATTTATTTAGCCTCTTGCTGGTGGAAGGCCACTCTGCCAGTTGTGACATGTGGACGTGTAAGGAGACAGCTTCATTGCTGAGCTGTTAAGGCACCGTTACTACACGTGTTAGTATTTTTTCCAGTTTAGAGCTCATGCTGTTAGGATATGGGTCTCCCTATAGAAATATTGAGTGTAGAGGAACATACTAGCATTGTTCTACATACTGGAAGATGTTTTATTTACAACAGTGTTTATTTTACATTTCCCTCTCGCTGGGGGTAACCTTTCATTTTCAAGATAATCCCAGAGGGCAAGGAGAGTGTCTTGTATCAAGAGAGGCCAATGAGCTGAGTGAAAAATAAACCTGTTAGCTTTTTTTTAATTCTTAAACGGTTTATCAACATACTTAGTGTCCTGTACTCACCTCTGCCAGCAGGAGAAGGTTATCTGTAGATCTGAAAGAAAAAATCATATGGGACTAAATGACCCTCTCATTGAGCTGTCAGTACCAGTAGTAACAATGATGGCACAGAACTGAAGTTTTTTATTACAGATTTAAATGGAAAGTTCTTCTCTGCCATTTTCTGCTTCTTGAGGCCTCGATCACAGTGTCTTCACCAGCCTTACCCAGGGCCACCATCCGTGTGCTGTCAGTACCTGTGCTGAAAGAGGTTTAGGGAGGGATACAGGGGTGTGGAATAGAAACGGTACCTGTGCTGAAAGAGGTTTAGGAAGGGAGGGATACAGGGGTGTGGAATAGAAACATGCTTTCCTCTAGGAAGAAGAGTCTTATTATTGTAAAGCTGTTTTAAGAGCAAGACTTACTTGTACCATCTAGGGGGGAGTTGAGTCAGGCTGCAGTGCAGTTCTCAGACATGTTAATTAGAGCAATTCCACAAAAAAGGACATGAAGATGTATGTAGGAGCCAGCAGAAGAGAAGAAAGTTAAATATACTATCCCTGTTTTCCTGCTGTTATTGGCATAGGGCTATCTGTTAGCGCTCTCTGAGGAGTGAGTGGGTGCTTCCTGCCATATGTTACAAAACAGCGTTTCACAGAAGATGCCGAGCTGTTAGAGCGAGGGTAGAAGAGACAACTTTTCAATCTGGCTGTTCAAGAACCTGCAGCTCTCCCACCATGGCAGGCAAAATGATAAACACAGCTATTAGGTAAAGGCTCACCTGTATAATCAATTCCCCCAGGTTGTTACTGCTAATAGCAGTAAAAACAACTTCTAAGCTACGAAAATAACATGGTGGCATTTTTTTTTTCTTTCCGTGGCTGTGCTGTCAGAAAACTAATGTGATCCTGCTGTCAACAAATGCACTGATTTTTAACCTAGGCAAGCTATACTGGGGCAATGGAGGTACTTCTTCTCTGTAGGTTCTTCCACAACAACTTTTGAGCCTCTTGACCAGTTTCTATCAGATGTTGTCAGAAAGGCAGGAGCACCAAAGATGAAAATGGTAAATGGTAAGAAAGACCTGAATTAATCCTCCACTGAAAGAAAGGGTGAAGGGCTCAACCGTGTTATTAGACAGCAGAGAAGCTGCCAGAAAACAGCCTCGGGTTGTTTAAATGCTGCTGCCCATGGAATGTGTGTGTGTAAACAGAGCACTTTGTAAAATATACTCGGTAGCAGCACTGAAGTGTGGTTATTTGTTGGGTAGAGCGTAGAGACAAGTACCATATCAAATACAAGAGGAAAATTCAATAGATTTATAATTATTGGTAACATGGTCCTGTGTGTCGTAACAAAAATTGGTGGGCTTTTCGTGATAATCAAAGTTCATTATTTTCTTGATAATTTCAGTTCTTTATATTGCAATATATCCCTCTGAGCTGTCACAAAGTTTATAGATAGCCTATCAGGGACTGCAGAAGGCTGGGAGACACAAACAAGACCACTTCCCTCTCGAATTGTAGTTGCCTTTATAAATGAGAATTTCTCCTCTAAATACCTCCCCTTTACATTCAGGCTGCGCTCTGCAGAAACCTAAGAAATGCAGAGGCATTAACATCGAGCCCAGGAGACTGAAAAGTGTGAAATCCTGCAAACTAAAAGCATGGGAAGATGTAGTTCTGTCAGAACTAATAACAGCAGCAACAACTCGCAGCCCCGGCGCTATCAGGGTCATGTTGTATTAAGTCCTTCATAATTATTAAGTGCTGAGATACAACCTCAGATGAAAAGCACGAAGGGTCAAGTCATATGAAAAATACTGAGTAGCTGCCTATAGGTACCTCACAGCTATGACAAGAATAATTATTCATATAAAACCAGACCTCAGAGGGTTCATCGAGGCCTCTCTGCATCAGACATGGGCAACCAGTTCCAGAAGGACACGTGCTTCTGTTTTATAGGAGACGTTGCCACGGGAGGATGAAGGAAGATAAACCAGTTGCCTGTGGTTATACAGGAAAGCGAAGATAGAAAGGGAAGTAGGTCTCAGGTTCTACTCATATCCTTTATTTGCCAGAACACCAATACTCTTCTAAAACATGGAAACAGAAAAACAATGATCTTAGTTAGTATTGTGTGTCTCTGCCGATGCCCTCAATATTTAATATACAATCAAATATTAATGTTTGACCTGATTATACTTGAGCTTTTTCCCTTTTTTTTTTTTTTTTTTTTTTGAGAGTCACAATAAAACAGGTTGTTTGAAGAAGAAAATGAGAAACTGTTAAAAAGATGAATATAAAAATTAGATATAAATTTCAAGGGTAAATCTAAACGCCACAGTGGAGCTGTTAGGGGAGCTCATATGCCTCCTGTAATGGGTATTTATAATGGGCTCCTCGCGCAGTGTGCTGCGCTGGCACTGCTGGAGTTATGGGGCTGTCAGCGTTTCCACTCTTAAGTGCTATCATTCAGGGTGCTGCAACTCAGCCATCAGATTCCTCTCATCGCCAAAATGTGATGTGTGGACTTTTCCATAAGGTTCCCAGATGGAAAACTTTTATAAATAAGAGGGAAGCCACCAGGATTCTATGGACGTGTAACGGTGCACTACGGAGCACGGCGAAAATCGAGAGAAACGGCTTGTTATCCAGTAATGGCAGTTGCTGAAACAACTTACATACATTAGTAGTTAAGTATATGCTTAAAGAGAGAGATAAAAAGTCTATTTTTACATCACCACAACTAAACATTTAGTCCCTGCGTGTACCTTGATCTGGTGAGAATGCAGGTTACACGTACATCCCCCTGTTCTGAATTACTTCCCTTTCATCAGCTGTTCCTACAACAGCAGGACATTTGCTGCTAATCCAGCAGTAGCTTGATATTCTGCTTTTAATACGGCACACAGTCAAATTCTCTGTCGCTGTAAGTAGTTGCATTATAGTTCCCTTGACTTTAATAACACTTACATCAGTTTACGCCAGCTGAGGATGTGTCTCGTAGGCTTTTGTATCTTAAGTTTGATCACATTTACTCTGCCACGGAGATGCCAACCTGGAAATGTGTGTATCGGGGAGATTCTGAACATCATTTTCCTCGCTGAGCAGGAATCCTCCGGGGGTTAACTTGTCAGAGCAATGCAATATAAAATAATCTGTAGGATATGTCGGACTCCCGGGCTGTCCTGTGTCAGTCTCAGTGCCAGGTACAAAGGATGGGGGGTACCAGTTTGCTAAAGCTTGTAAGTAGGTTTGAGGAGGTCTTGTTATCTGCTCGTGAGAAACAACCCTACACGGGGGCAGGGAGCTCTACAAATTGGAAGAGCTTGGCCAGAGCATGACCAATGTGACAGAAGAGTTTGCAGAGAGCAGCTCTGACCTTTGCTGCAGCCTGGGGAAGACACATGGAATAGGAGGAACACTGTGTTGGGAGATGGTTGTTGGGAAGGGCTGTTGCCAACGCAGCAGGTACCACACAGCACCCCTGGCAGTGCCCTTCCAGCAGCATCCTCCTGTCTCCAGCCCAGTGTGTCCCCCTCAGAGCAAGCTGACCAGGGTCTATGTTCCTCCCAAAACTTGGATTAGCATGGTTACACCAAGTAACATGGAAACATGGAAAGCCAGCAGCATGGAAAACCTCTAGTCTGTAGGGTGAATATCAAGCATCTCCCTACTCTTGGCTCGAAGGTAGTCACTGGTGCAGAGGTGGAATTGAAGCTTTAAGGCCACTGGTACCTTTTTCTCTGCACTAACATCTTAACAAAGGTTCAGGCATCACACTCCAAATTCTGCACTCCCTCTGGTTTAGTTTTCTGGATTCGGGATAATTCTAGGGGTCTGCATACTTTGTGTCATCTCATTCATACTTTGCAAAGAGAGGACTTTGCTTTACTCCATGGAGCAGACTGAAGGGCAAAGAGGAGCTGCAGAAGGTCCCTTGCTGGTCCCTTCTCTGGTTGGCAGAGAGGGACAGTGTGTGTCTGTCTCCCAGGGCATACACAGCAGTGTCAGAAGGAGCTGTCACTCACCCCAGGGCATGCACAGCAGTGTCAGAAGGAGCTGTCACTCACGGTAAATTGTGCAGATCTTCATAACATCATCTTCCTTCAACAGTCTTATGTGCTTTGATGTGTGGGGAAATAATTAATACTTTAAATGTCAGTGCTGTTCTCATTGGGTCTCTGAGTGAGTCCCCGTTGAGATGAATGGGACTGAGCTGTTGTTTCAGGTTTTGCAAATGCAGACAGATGTCGTGGCATCAATTGCTCAAGTGTGAGAATTTTTCTGCTATTCCAGTGAGTCATAGTAGCTGGAGACTTGTATTTCAAATGAAAGCCTGGATTTTGGAGGGTGAGGAACAATACAAAGGAAGAAGCGCTGTGCCATGCTCTGTTTGAGCCTCGTCATAAATGAAGCCTGGCAGATTGTGGGGCATTTAGAGCTCTCCCTGCTGCTGACTGGAACAATTCTGGTGTTGAAAGTGTTATGCTAGAGTGAGGTTTGTAGAATAACCAACAATTGAGTTTATTCACTAGATGGTTGCTGGTTTTTTGCATACATTATATCACGTCACGTACAATTTTTTAAACTGTGCTCTGGGCAATTCAAGAGACCTCTTGTGCCAGAGACACTGGATTGAGAGTTGCCAACAGGATTTTGCTGTACCTGAGTCGGTTTTCTTGGGGGTTTCATTTCAGAAACCTGATTTGTAGGAAATAATGAGCCGCCTGCTTCTGTGTCAGACCCCTTTATGGTCTCTGAATCCATGAACCCAAAAGCATTTGGACATAATTTTGGCATATTTCTATGTAACACAGATAAATCACCACTGATCCACTCTCTTGGTGGAAGTGGTAGGTGGGGAAGCTGTTGAAACCTGCTGGTGGATGCTCCATCTTGCCCTTCAGTTGAAAAGGCGCCAGTTACTTCTACAAATGTTGGATGTTGGTTTTTAACAGGATTTCACGACAGAGATATTTTTGTTTCGTTAATGAGTAAAACTAGTAGCGGGCAATTCTGTTGCAAGCTGTACAGAAAACCTTTTGTGCTGAAAGACATAATATATACATTGATTCAAAACGGCTGAGTTATTCTTAGAACAATTCAACATTGTCGAGAAATGATTTGCTGCTGTTTATCTATCGGAATGAAAATGTCCGTGTCAATCCATTGGAAAAATGTTTGTTGAATAATAGCCAATTTCTTCCTTCTGACTTAGCATTTTGTATATTCCCATTAGCTATTTTTAGTCAACTGTGTATACATATATGTTTAAATTCATATATTTTTTTACATTGTTTTTGATTAGCTTAAGATATATAACTTAACTGATTAGACTTGCAATCAAGAAGAGAAATGGCACATAATGATGTATAGGCCCTTGAGAGAATTGACCTATAATTCTCAAGATTATTGGCAAAAAAACCCACCCCCAAAAATAAAACCCCTCTTCCCAAATGGGATGTAGATTCTGTGGCGGCTGAAATGTGTATTATTAAACTCCTTAAGCAAACCAGAATGGCTCCCAGTGGAGAGCAAAGACATTCTAAGTATAGCCAAGACTAAATTCTCAGGTCTGGGTTTTCTCTACTCAATTCCCACTTGATTATCTCCTGTAATATTTAAACTTCATGCCATGCCATAATTATTTAATAAAAAGTAAATATAAAATGTATCTCAGTGGGGAATATGACCTTTTACCTTCATGTTGTTATACCAAAGACAGACACAGATAAACAGGGACTTGGGATCAGAGTAATAGTCTGTCTCGCTTGATCGTTTCATTCTTCCTGTGTCCAGGATGGTTGCCCTGTAACTGCTGAGTATGTTTTGGAAGATTCAGTAAGTGCCATCAGTGTCTCTTGGGATCAGGTGTTCTCAGCTGGGCTGATGGCACCACTTATTTTTTAAAAAAAATAATTTTTCAAAAGAACCCCAAGTGGTCCAAGAGGATAGAAGCTGGTACCGAATGAGGGTAGTGCTGAAAGACCTACATATGCTGCTTATTAAATGCATCATGGAATTCTTAGCAAGATTCTCAGCATGTGATTGCATGAATGTGTCGTTTGAGTTATATTATAACACATTCTGAAATGTAAGGAAATTTAAAAAACCCTACTTGTAACTGTTGGTAAACACCAGTGATCCTAGTGCATTAGAGGCAGTAACGGCTTTGGGCAGCAGGATGCTAAGAACTGACTTTTGGTTTCTGTTTTAATTTAAATTAGAGTTCCATTTTGAATAATCAGAAATCAGTCTATTATTGCAACAATTTCATAGTAGGGAGTATTACAGTGTCTGAAGTTTTATGAAATCGCCGGCGCTGCCAGCAGGGCTCTGCCAGCTACTGCTGACGGAGGATCTGGGTCAAAATCTCTCGGTTTATCCACTAGAGAGTAGGATCATTACAGGGAAGTGGCTGCGTGTGCATAATGGCCACACACAACGGAGGACGTTCCTGTGGCTAATGAATAGCTGTGCCCTAGTTTGTGATGGCGGAATGTTGTGGGGGGTGTGTGTGTGTGTGTGTGATGTGTTTCTTAGATGAGCAAATTCAGTATTCTTGATTTCTGATTGTATCACAAACAGATGCACAGAATTCTTTCAAGGTTTGGCTGTAAGCACAAAGATTTCACCAGTTCTGTATTTAAGAGATCACAGGCAGACCGAGGGGTTGCCCAGGAGCACCACACAGGTTGTTGTACATGTCACGTCTGTACAATGTGGAGTTGGGGCACCAGGAGCCAGTGTAACATGGGCCAACACCAACAGCTTGTGCCTCCCAGCTTTCTTAGTGCTGGAATAAGTGTTCTCTTTGAAAGAGGTGAGGGATCCTCACACAGAAGTTCTTGTAAAGCTCAGCTTCCTATTCAGCCTCTTACAGCCTGAGCAGTAGCAATGGCACCTTCTAGGAACCCAGCAGAAGTGGTGAAATCCATCTTTCTTAGGTAATTAGATCTTGAGTTACACAAAGATATAAATATATATATACACTCATATAATATGGTGCTTTTTTTTCTGTTTTCCTTTCAGCTTTAAATGAACCTACCATCGACTACGGCTTCCAAAGACTGCAGAAGGTCATCCCAAGACATCCTGGTGACCCCGAAAGACTAGCTAAGGTAAAATAGTTTTAATCATTTCACTGAGCTCACTATGTCTGCTCTTTCACTTTTAACTCGTAAAAGAGACAAAATTGTATTGTAAATAACAACTACCTCAGTTCACCAATTAGTTGTAGGTCCCAACAAGAATGTGAGTAGAACCCACAGCTACCAGTAATTTTTATTTGTCAGAGCTCAAACACTCTCTTATGGACTTCTTTTGTGCTAAAGTGAGAGTCCAATGCAGGCACCTTCCCAGCTCATATTCATGGTCCTGTGCATTTATCCATCTTGGCAAATCTCTGGACCTAAATGATACGTGGTAGACAGAGAGGATTTGTTGCAGAGGAACAAAGAGGAACCTTAAGGGAATCTTTTTGCAAAACCCTCTTAAACTTCAACTTTTTCTGTAGCAACAATTGCAATGTGCAGGTGTTGAAACAACTCTGGATTGTATGTGTCTGTGTTGATGCAGCACCCAGCACGATGAGCGTGGCATTAATGACTATATTCCTAGATTTTAGTACATATTATCATCTTTGCATGATGAAAGACTATTGTATTCAGAGAGTACAACTGTAAGTTTTTTTCCTACAACCACAGGTAACATAAGATAGATCAAGTGTTGTATTTGAAACTGAGTTTCTGGTGGAGCCGGGTGTTTGAACAGGCTCTGCCCGGGCGGGGCGGGAGGATCCGGCGGGTTCAGGACGCTGGAGAGCTCCGGGGGCTCGGGGCGCGGCTGGCGCTCCCACCCAACAGCCCCGCGGCACCGGGACCGGGCTGAGACACGGGGGGATCCCGGCTGAGACACGGGGGGGCCGGGCTGAGACATGGGGGGGATCCCGGCTGAGACACCG